>NC_041388.1:368806917-368832510 GCF_002162155.2 Triticum dicoccoides | reverse complement strand
GTCACCGCCCACGCTAGCCGCCGCCGCCGAGCGCCGCCGCCCTGCAAGCCACCGCCCCGCCGCTGCCTCGCCTCGCCGGAGGTAGTCGCCGGACTCCGCCGCCGGTTTTTTTATAAAAACCGTTCAGTTTTTTAGAAACCCTAGATCCGTTTTTTTCGGATTCGCCGGTTTTTCTCGATTCTTCTAGTTAGCGGACTTTCGTCCGAACGTTCTTTTAACGAATGGTTCTTCGCCCGTTAGATACAGCTAACGAACGCTCGTTCTTTAGTCTGTTCGTCAGTTTTCTTTTATCGGATTTATTCCGCGATTTTCTCTGATCGCGATTTCTGATCCGATCTTAGTTTCTGTTTATCTTTTCGCTCGTTAGTCAGAATCAGGCGATTCAAGCGCCTAGAGTTTCATCTCGAAACCCTCTTTCAGTTTAACCAACTCAAACAAGTTTTCTCTACTGTAAAATTTGACCTAGTTTCAGATTAGTAAACGAAGCTTCTTTCTTCCGCCGTTTGAGTTTCGTTGCATCGTTTTATTTGATTCTTTTTGTGAATCGGAGTTCTTAATTTGAACTTTCTGGTCAACCTCTTTTATTTGAGTTTTGCTTGTGCATCGTTGCTTGTTACTTATGTATGCTATTGTTTGCTTGTGATAGAATACCCGGAGTGCAAAGCGTGCTACTACGAGTCCCTAGGTTTCGCAGATCGTCAGCAAGGCAAGTAACACTTTGATCATACCCCTTTATCACCCAGTTTTTATGCATTAGTTCCAATCCTCAAACATTGCATGATTAGGATGTCATTAACTTGTGGGTTGGGAAGTAGATGATGAGGTAGAACCTATTGCCCTGTTACATTCAAACCCTTGGGAGTTACTCTACGTGTTGCTTATATGCTATGCTATGTTATGCTCGTAGACGTGGTTTGGGTTTGAGTGAAATACATGACAGATATGAGCTTGTTAATTAATGGTTCAACTTAAGGTGGCAACTTAATCAAACAACTGGGTGTATTGAGGCACCTGGAGTACCCGGTGTTGCCTGTATTTTTGGAAATCCCGGAGTACCCGTGTGATCTTCCTATGGACCGCCACCCAGGCTCAAAGGGAACTGAGATGATTCATGCTAGAAACTTCCGTGTGCAGCCACAAGATATTATGGGCTCTACCATAGTTGAGTAAGTTACGTGAAGCTCTTGAAGAGGCAGATCAGCAGGTAGTGGGATGTAGGTTTGGTATGGTCTGTCCGGAGTAGAGAGTTAATGTTTCTGAAAGACTGTGTCTCGGTCATCTGTTTCTCAAACACCCTGTAGTGCGAGAAATCCAACAGAGGCGATCGAGTCTTGTGGGGAAAAGTGTGCAAACCTCTGCAGAGTGTACAATCTAATCATGGTTAGTCGTGTCCCCGGTTATGGACAATTCTTGAGTATCTAGTACTTGGGTTATCAAAAGTATCTCATCATGTTTAACTAATATTGTTGGGTTGTTAATCACTTTTATTGGGATTGAGTTGGAGGAACCTTCTCAATGATGTTTCAACTACTATGATAGTTAAATTAAAATATATTCCTTTGTTGTAGGAAAAAATTGGCTTTTCGCAAAACTGTAACCATAGAGCTTTCCACCAGCCAAATATGCATGTAGTGATAGCATTATCCTGTTCTTGCTCTACTGTGTTACTTTGCCAGCATATTCCATGTGCTGACCCGTTTTCGGGCTGCACCGTATTATGTTGCAAACTTTTCAGACGAGGACTAAGGTTCGTTAGGTCGTTGCCGTGTAGCTCAGCTATGCCGTTGGAGTTGATGGACTCACTTTATCTTCCAAGCCTTCCGCTGTTACCGTATTAGATGGCCTTAAGCCATATTATTGTAATAAGTTCTCTCTTGAGACGTTCAATGTAATAAGTGTGTGATTGCTACTCTGTTATAAATCCTTCGAGTATTGTGTGTGTCAGCATTACCGATCCAGGCATGACACTGAAGCACAGAGACTTGACCATCTGAGGTCGGATCACTACAAGATGGTATCAGAGCCCACACTGAGTGTAGGACACGACCACTAAGATAAACCCTAGGTCACACTTGTCTTCTCATTTCTGACTCCTCTCCATTTTCTACTCTTTAGGATGACGGAGATGAAGAACAAGTTTGCACAACCGGATGAAGACACACCTTTTGGACGCCACTTGAAGGAAGTCACTAGGTACTTGAACATTGGAATACCAAGCTTCACCAGGACGTACAACGCCACTTTACCTGAAGAGGAGCGCTGGAGGATTCAAGTATAAGTTCCAGGAAGGACATTCTCTCCAACTTCTAAACCCATAGAGTTTTCTTTCGAAGCACCCACCTGGAGTCTAGGCAAGAGCATGGCAGCCCACATTACCATTGGACGCATTGGAGAAGTTTACAATAGGGAGCTTAAGGACACTATTTACCAAATATGTGGGCACCAAGATGAGCAATGGGAAGTAATCAGCACCAGGAAGGATAGATCCATTGCAGCTTTCATCCAGGAGTTAAACCAGCACATCCGACGTCAGGAAAACCAGATGTGCACGGACATGATGGACTTAAAGAAGTCGAAGACTAGAATCATCGAGCTGGAGGGAGGACTCAAGTTTATACGCAATGGATATGAGGAGGAAATCAAGAAACTACTGGAGAAGAATGATGACCTAGTCAAGAAGATCAGAGTATTCATGGGAGGACCAGCACCAATAGAAGAAGAAGATGAACCCAAGGAGATACGCCCCGAGGACTACATCATCATCGATGACACCGATTCTGATCCTAGTGATGATGACTATGAAGACGAAGCTAGAGCAGACATCATGGAATCTTCCACCGATCAAAATTTCTAGATGACTACCATATATCACTAGTATTCCCCCATGTATTTAGTAGTAGTTGAGCACTTATGCGATAGTTCTAGATCGTTTGTATGCCCTTGCTTGATTGATTGAGTGAAATGATTGTGTTTGTCTCATGTGCATATGGGTAGTGTTTTCTCATTAGACCCCTTCTCTATTCTAATATCTTCCATCTAAACCCTCAGATGCCTCCGAGACGTGACACCAGTTTTGCCTTCCCACCGGAGCTCACCCAGTTGATCCAACAGCAGAATACGTTGATGCAATTGCTAGTTCAGAATCAGGGCAACAACAACAATAACAACAACAACAACCCGCCGCCCGTGGACAACCTAGCCCGTTTTCTAAGGTTACAGCCGCCGGTGTTTTCTAGTAGCACCGAGCCCATAGTTGCGGACGATTGGCTACACCGTATTGGAAGGGAGTTGACCACCGCAGGTTGCACAGATGCTGAGAGAGTGCACTTTGCCGCACATCAATTGGATGGACCAGCAGCCTCATGGTGGGAGAATTACACAGCCACTTTTCCTATAGCCAAAGTCACTTGGGACCAGTTTCAGCAAGCTTTCTGCACAGCCCATGTCTCCACTGGAGCTATGCAAATGAAGAAGCGGGAGTTCCGCAACCTACGCCAGGTGAACCGTACTGTGGCTCACTACATGGATGATTTTAGCAAGTTATCTCGCTACGCCCCTGATGATGTGGCCACAGATGTCGTGAAGCAGGAGAAGTTTATGGAAGGGATGAATGATGAGATGAGTATGCAGTTGATGGTAGCAACCTTCAACAACTACCAGGAGTTGGTAGATAAGGCTCTTATGATTGAAGGGAGGCAACAGCAGATTGAGAGCCGCAAGAGGAAGTATGGACAAGGGAAGTATAACTCAGGAGCTCAGCAGAAACCTCGCCTAACCCCGAACTCGGGAGGACTTGTTCATAACCATGGAGGTCACAACCACACTGGAGGAGGATTGCATAACCATAATGGATCTAAGAATGGGAATGGGAATGGAACCAACAATAATCATAACCGCCCCAACCCAGCCACACCCGCCAAAAGGGACTTAAGTCATGTTACTTGTTTCAAGTGCGGGAAGACTGGACACTATGCCACGGAGTGCCCTGAAGGAAAGAATGGAAATGGAAATGGGAGCACTGGGAAGAAGCCAAATCCATTCAACAAAGGACAAGTGAACCACGTTAACGTGGAGGAGGTTGAAGGGCAGCCGGACGCGGTAATAGGTAAGTTTTTGGTTAAGTCATTTACCGCTCTTATTCTTTTCGATACTGGTGCATCGCATTCATACATATCAAGGGGATTCGTGGATAAGTTTAAACTACCAACCCAAACCCTTAGGACCCCTCTTTTAGTGAGTTCACCCGGAGCAGAGTATATGGCTAGTCGATGGTGTGACCAGATACCCTTAACCATTGGTACACATGTTTTTCCGTCCGACCTAATTATCTTGGAATCACAAGGATTGGATGTGATATTGGGTATGGACTGGATGTCAAAATTTGGAGGAAGCATTGACTATGCTAGTAAGTCGATTTATCTCACCACCCCGGAAGGGAAAAGGGATTAAGTATGTATCTAGGCATGTGCCTAGGAGGAGTCAAGTGAATGCCCTTACGGGAGTTGTTCAGGAGGAAGTGCCTGTAGTGAAGGATTACCCGGATGTTTTCCCAGAGGAGTTACCAGGCATGCCACCGGATAGAGACATTGAGTTTTTGATAGAGTTGTTGCCAGGTACAGGACCAATATCCAAGAGATCCTATCGGATGCCCGCAAATGATCTGGAAGAAATTAAGAAATAGATCAAGGAGTTATTGGAGAAAGGATACATCCGAAGAAGTTCATCACCTTGGGGAGCCCCAGTACTTTTGGTTGAGAAGAAGGATAAATCCCTGAGTATGGTTGTTGATTATCGAGCATTAAATGAAGTGACGATTAATAACAAGTACCCACTGCCGATGATCAACGATCTGTTTGATCAGTTGCAAGGAGCTAAAGTGTTTTCGAAGATCGATTTGCGATCGGGGTATCATCAGTTGAAGATACGAGAGAAGGACATACCGAAGACAGCATTCACAACACGATATGGATTATACGAGTACACGGTCATGTCATTTGGACTGACTAACGCCCCTGCCTATTTCATGAGTATGATGAACAAGGTGTTCATGGAGTATTTGGATAAGTTTGTTGTGGTGTTTATTGATGATATTATGGTATCCTCGAAGAACGAGGAGGAGCACAAGGAGCATTTGCGCTTAGTTCTCGAGAAACTCAGGGAACACCAGTTGTATGCTAAGTTTAGCAAATGCGAATTTTGGTTGAAGGAAGTTGGGTTCCTTGGACATGTTATATCGGGAGAAGGTATAGCAGTAGACCCCAGCAAAATTCAGTTAGTCACTGAATGGTTGGCACCCATTTCAGTTAGCGAGATCCGTCGTTTTCTTGGACTCGCAGGATACTACCGGAGATTCATCGAGAATTTTTCCAAGATTGCAAAGCCAATGACTGAACTATTAAAGAAGGATACTAAGTTTAAATGGACAGAAGATTGCGAGGCAAGTTTCCAGGAGTTGAAGAAATGTTTGACTACAGCGCCAGTGCTAACACTGCCAGATATACATAAGGAGTTCCAAGTGTACTGCGATGCCTCGCGCTTAGGACTTGGATGTGTGCTTATGCAGGATGGGAGAGTTGTTTCGTATGCCTCACGACAACTAAAACATCATGAGTTAAACTATGCCACGCATGATTTGGAGTTAGCAGCCATAGTACATGCATTGAAGACCTGGAGACATTACCTTATTGGAAACCGTTGTGATGTGTACACGGACCATAAGAGTTTGAAGTACATTTTCACCCAGAAGGAGCTGAACCTTCGACAAAGGAGATGGTTGGAGCTTATAAAGGATTATGACATGAAGCTACACTATCATCCAGGAAAGGCCAATGTCGTAGCAGACGCTTTGAGCCGGAAGAGTTATGCTAATACCCTTGAAAGCAAGGGACTGCCGAAGGAATTAGCAGAGGACATCATGGAACTTCGATTGGAGATTGTTCCTAGAGGATTTATTGCAACAATGGTGGTCCAGTCGACATTGCTGGACAAGATTCGGGAAGCTCAGAAGGAGGACAAGGAAATTGCCGAGATAAAGGAGAAGATGAGCAAAGGAAAGGCCAAAGGTTTTCGTGAAGATGAGCACGATACCCTATGGTTTGAGGACTGAGTTTATGTGCCCAATAACCAGGAGATCAGGAAGTTAATACTTCAAGAGGCCCATGACTCACCATACTCGATACACCCTGGAAACACCAAGATGTATTTGGATTTGAAGGAAAATTTCTGGTGGACTGGTATGAACAAGGATATTGCCGAGTATGTCGTCGTATGTGATGTATGTCAGCGCGTGAAGACAGAGCATCAGAAGCCAGCAGGATTGTTACAGCCTATGCCGATACCCGAATGGAAGTGGGATAAACTAGGCATGGACTTTATCACCGGATTGGCTAGGACCAAAGCAGGATATGATTCCATATGCGTAGTAGTTGATCGCTTGACCAAAGTAGCTCACTTCATCCCAGTGAAAACCACCTATACAAGTGCAAAGTTGGCCAAGATATATATGTCCAGGATAGTATGTCTGCATGGAGTTCCGAGGAACATCGTATGAGATCAAGGAACATAGTTTACCTCAAAGTTTTGGCACCAGTTGCACCAGACCTTGGGAACAAGATCGGAGTTTAGTACAGCATTTCACCTGCAGACGGATGGACAAATAGAGAGAGTCAACCAAATTTTGGAGGACATGTTGAGAGCCTGTGCGCTAGATTATGGATCTAATTGGGATGACAATTTGCCATACGCAGAGTTTTCATACAACAATAGCTATCAAGCCAGTTTGAAGATGGCACCATTTGAAGCCCTGTATGGACGAACGTGCGGAACACCGTTGATGTGGGACGAGGTAGGAGACCGACAATTGTTTGGACCAGACTTGATCAAGGAGTTTGAGGAGAAGGTTAAATTGATTCGTGACAGACTGAAGATTGCTCAGTCCAGGCAGAAGAGTTATGCTGACTCAAAACGCAAGGAGGTAACCTATGAAATTGGAGATCGAGCATATCTGCGAGTATCACCCTTGCGAGGAGTGAAACGTTTTGGAGTTAAGGGAAAGTTAGCCTTGAGATTTGTAGGACCGTATCGTATTTTGGAACGGATGGGAGAAGTTGCCTACAAGTTGGAGTTACCCGAGGGATTGTCAGGAGTTCACGGCGTGTTTCACGTTTCACAGCTGAAGAAGTGTCATGCGCAGATGGCGGATATACCGCTAAGAGATACAGTACCCCTGGAGGCGATTCAGTTGGACAGTGATTTGACCTACGAGGAAAAACCAGTTAAGATTCTTGAGTTTGCCAGCAGAGTCACCCGCAGTAAGGTTATCATGTTTTGTAAAGTTCAGTGGAGCCACCATACCAAGGATGAAGCCACATGGGAACGAGAGGATGATCTTCGCAAAGACCACCCACACCTATTTTCTAGCCAACCCGAATCTCGAGGGCGAGATTCATCTTAAGGGGGTAGGTTTGTAGCATCCCAAATTTACAATTTGGAATGTTATACATAGTCATCCTTGCATATCATACTTTATTCGCATTTCATCTCGCGATCCTCGAAATCCTAAGCAACTCAAGGACCCTCAGAGAGAGTTGGGGATTTCCCGGTTTTCAAATTTGATCTTTATCAAATTTTGGAACGAGGATTTTTGGTTTTAATTATTTTCTCTCCAAAAATATTTCATACTAAAATATATGAGAGGAGATAATATGACTTCTCCAATATAATTGAAATATTGGAGGAAAAATATTAAAATCCAATATTTGTTTTATTTGGATTTTATTGCAATTTTGTTTGCATTAGAAAAATTGCATGTTTTTCAAAATTGCATTTTAGGGCCAAGAAAATGTTCATCTCGTTCTAAATATTTTATTTAGACGGTGAAAATTTTATTTTGGCATTTTTAGATTTTTATTTATTTTTCTAGGATTTTATTACGGTCGGCGAAATTATTTAAAAAAAGTTCCCGCACCCGACTGGGCCTAAGACCCAGCCGAGCCAGGCCGCCGCCGCTGCCGCCTTCCCCCGCGCGCGCGCCGCCGCCGCCGACTCAGACGAGGAGTCCGAGCCGGACTCCACCGCCGCCGCCTTGGCCCCTCCTCCAAGCCGCCCCGCCCCGCCCCTTTATATACGCCGCCACCCCGCCCCAAACGCCACCGCCACCGCCACCGCAGCCGCCACCGCCCGCGCTAGCCGCCGCCGCCACCGCTTGCCGCCACCGCAGCCCGTGCCGCCGCCCCGCCGCTGCCTCGCCTCGCTGGAGGTAGTTGCCGGACTCCGCCGCCGTTTTTTTTATAAAAACCATTCGGTTTTTTTAGAAACCCTAGATCCATTTTTTTGGATTCGCCGGTTTTTCTCGATTCTTCTAGTTAGCGGACGTTCGTCCGAACGTTCGTTTTAACGAACGGTTCTTCGCCCGTTAGATATAGCTAACGAACGCTCGTTCGTTAGTCTGTTCGTTAGTTTTCTTTTATCGGATTTATTCCGCGATTTTCTCCGATCGCGATTTCTGATCTGATCTTAGTTTCTGTTTATCTTTTCGCTCGTTAGTCGGAATCAGGCGATTCAAGCGCCTAGAGTTTCATATCAAAACCCTCTTTCTGTTTAACCAACTCAAACAAGTTTTCTCTACTGTAAAATTTGACCTTGTTTCAGATTAGTAAACGAAGCTTCTTTCTTTCGCTGTTTGAGTTTCGTTGCTCCGTTTGATTTGATTCTTTTTGCGAACCGGAGTTCTTAATTTGAACTTTCTGGTCAATCTCTTTTATTTGAGTTTTCCTTGTGCATCGTTGCTTGTTACTTATGTATGCTATTGTTTTCTTGCATAGAACACCCGGAGTGCGAAGCGTGCTACTACGAGTCCCTAGGTTTCGCAGATCGTCAGCAAGACAAGTAACACTTTGATCATACCCCTTTATCACCCAGTTTTTATGCATTAGTTCCAATCCTCAAACATTGCATGATTAGGATGTCAATAACTTGTGGGTTGGGATGTAGTTGATGAGGTAGAACCTATTGCCTTGTTACATTCAAACCCTTGGGAGTTACTCTACGCGTTGCTTATATACTATGCTATGCTATGCTCGTAGACGTGGTTTGTGTTTGAGTGAAATACATGACAGATGTGAGCTTGTTAATTAATGGTTCAACTTAAGGTGGAAACTTAATCAAACAACTGGGTGGATTGAGGCACCTGGAGTACCCAGTGTTGCCTGTATTTTTGGAAATCCCGGAGTACCCGTGTGATCTTCCTATGGACCGCCACCCAGGCTCAAAGGGAACTGAGATGATTCATGCTAGAAACTTCCGTGTGCAGCCACAAGCTATTATGGGCTCTAGCATAGTTGAGTAAGTTACGTGAAGCTCTTGAAGAGGCAGATCAGCAGGTAGTGGGATGTAGGTTTGGTATGGTCTGTCCGGAGTAGAGAGTTAATGTTTCTGAAAGACTGTGTCTCGGTCATCCGTTTCTCAAACACCCTGTAGTGCGAGAAATCCAACGGAGGCGATCGAGTCTTGTGGGGAAAAGTGCGCAAACCTCTGCAGAGTATACAATCTAATCATGGTTAGCCGTGTCCCCGGTTATGAACAATTCTTGAGTATCTAGTACTTGGGTTATCAAAAGTATCTCATCATGCTTAATTGATATTGTTGGGTTGTTAATCACTTTAATTGGGATTGAGTTGGAGGAACCTTCTCAATGATGTTTCAACTACCATGATAGTTAAATTAAAATCTATTCCTTTGTTGTAGGGAAAATTTGGCTTTTCGCAAAACTGTAACCATAGAGCTTTCCACCAGCCAAATATGCATGTAGTGATAGCATTATTCTGTTCTTGCTCTACTATGTTACTCTGCCAGCATATTCCATGTGCTGACCCGTTTTCGGGCTGCAATGTATTATGTTGCAGACTTTTCAGACGAGGAGTAAGGTTCGTTAGGTCGTGGCCGTGCAGCTCAGCTATGCCGTTGGACTTGATGGACTCACTTTATCTTCCAAGCCTTCCACTGTTATCGTATTAGATGGCCTTAAGCCATATTATTGTAATAAGTTCTCTCTTGAGACGTTCGATGTAATAAGTGTGTGATTGCTACTCTATTATAAATCCTTCGAGTACTGTGTGTGTCAGCATTATCGATCCAGGGATGACACTGAAGCACAGAGACTTGACCATCTGAGGTCGGGTCGCTACAGCCTAGTTATAATCTTTGCTGAAAACTTGAATGTTGGCTTTACATATTTACAACAACAAGGGCAAATAGAGTTTGTAAAAGTTTTTCTTTATCACCTTCAGTTTATCAACTGAATTGCTTGAGGACAAGCAAAGGTTTACGCTTGGGGGAGTTGATACGTCTCCATCGTATCTACTTTTCAAAACACTTTTGCCCTTGTTTTGACTCTAACTTACATGATTTGAATGGAACTAACCCGGACTGACGCTGTTTTCAGTAGAATTACCTGGTGTTATTTATGTGCAGAAACAAAAGTTCTCGGAATGACCTAAAACTTCACGGGACAACTTTTCGGAAATAATAAAAAATCCTTGCAAAAGATGAAGGCCAGGGGGCCCACCACCTGTCCACGAGGGTGGGGGCGCGCCTGCCCCCTAGAGCGCGCCCCCTACCTCGTGGGCCCCCTGGAGCTCCTACGAACTCAACTCCAACTCTATATATTTGGTTTCAGGGAGAAAAAAATCAGAGGGAAGGATTCATCGTGTTTTACGATACGGAGCCGCCGCCAAGCCCTAAAACCTCTCGGGAGGGCTGATCTGGAGTCCGTGCGGGGCTCCGGAGAGGGGAATCCATCGCCATCGTCATCGACCACCATCCTCCATCACCAATTTCATGATGCTCACCGCCGTGCTTGAGTAATTCCATCTTAGGCTTGCTGGACGTTGATGGGTTGGATGAGATTTATCATGTAATCGAGTTAGTTTTGTTAGGGTTTGATCCCTAGTATCCACTATGTTCTGAGATTGATGTTGCTATGACTTTGCTATGCTTAATGCTTGTCACTAGGGCCCGAGTGCCATGATTTCAGATCTGAACCTATTATGTTTTCATCAATATATGAGAGTTCTTGATCCTATCATGCAAGTCTATAGTCACCTATTATGTGTTATGATCCGTTAACCCCGAAGTGACAATAATCGGGATACTTACCGGTGATGACCATAGTTTGAGGAGTTCATGTATTCACTATGTGTTAATGCTTTGTTCCAGTACTCTATTAAAAGGAGGCCTTAATATCCCTTAGTTTCCATTAGGACCCCACTGCCACGGGAGGGTAGGACAAAAGATGTCATGCAAGTTCTTTTCCATAAGCATGTTTTACTATATTCGGAATACATGCCTACATTACATTGATGAACTGGAGCTAGTTCTGTGTCACCCTAGGTTATGATTGTTACATGATGAACCGCATCTGGCATAATTCTCCATCACCAATCCATTGCCTACGAGCTTTCCATATATTGTTCTTCGCTTATTTACTTTTCCGTTGCTATTGCTACCATCACTAAAAAATACCAAAAACATTACATTTACTATTGTTACCTTTTGCTACCGTTACCACTACTATCATATTACTTTGCTACTAAATACTTTGCTGCAGATATTAAGTTTCCAGGTGTGGTTGAATTGACAACTCAGCTGCTAATACTTGAGAATATTCTTTGGCTCCCCTTGTGTCGAATCAATAAATTTGGGTTGAATACTCTACCCTCGAAAACTGTTGCGATCCCCTATACTTGTGGGTTATCACCCATGAGGCATGGTTCGCAAGTATCAAATGATTCATAATCAAGTGATCCCAAAACTCCATCAGCATGGAGTTTCTTCATGTGCTTTACACCAATATGACCTAAACGACAGTGCCACGAATATGTTGCACTATCATTATGAACTTTGCATCTTTTGGCATCAATATTATGAATACGTGTATCACCACGATCGATATTCAACAATAATAGACCACTCTTAAAGGGTGCAAGACCATAAAAGATATTACTCATATAAATAGAACAACCATTATTCTCTGATTTAAATGAATATCCGTCTCGCATCAAACAAGATCTAGATATAATGTTCATGCTCAATGCTGGCACTAAATAACAATTATTCTGGTCTAAAACTAATCCCGAAGGTAGATGTAGAGGTAGCGTGCCGACGGACGTCACATCGACCTTGGAACCATTCCCGATACGCATTGTCACCTTGTCCTTAGCCAATGTTTGTTTAATCCGTAACCCCATTTTCGAATTGCAAATATGAGCAACAGAACCAGTATCAAATATCCAGGTGCCACTACGAGCATTAGTAAGGTACACATCAATAACATGTATATCAATATACCTTTGTTCACTTTGCCATCGTTCTTATCCGCCAAAACTTGGGGCAGTTCCGCTTCCGGTGACCAGTCCCTTTGTAGTATAAGCACTCAGTTTCAGGCTTGGGTCCAGACTTGGGCTTCTTCCCGGGAGTGACAACTTGCTTGCCATTCTTCTTGAAGTTCCCCTTCTTTCCCTTGCCCTTTTTCTTGAAACTAGTTGTCTTGTTAACCATCAATACTTGATGCTCCTTCTTGATTTCTACCTCCGCTGCTTTGAGCATAGCGAAGAGTTCAGGAATTTTTTTATCCATCCCTTACATATTATAGTTCATCACGAAGCCTTTGTAGCTTGGTGGCATTGATTGAAGAACTCTGTCAATAACACGATCATCCGGAAGATTAACTCCCAGCTCAGTCAAGTGATTATGATACCCAGACATTCTGGGTATGTGTTCACTGAAAGAACTATTCTCCTCCATCTTGCAGCAATAGAACTTGTTGGGGCCTTAATATCTCTCAACTCGGGCATTTTCTTGAAATATTAACTTCAATTCCTGGAACATCTCATATGGTCCATGATGTTCAAAACATCTTTGAAGTCCTGATTCCAAGCCGTAAAGCATGGCACACTGAACTATAGAGTAGTCATCAGACCGCATCTGCCAGACGTTCCAAGCATCTACAGTAGCGGGAGGGGGCTTGTCACCTAGCGGTGCATCAAGGACATAATTCTTTTGTGCAGCAATGAGGATAATCCTCAAGTTACGGACCCAGTCCATGTAGTTGCTAGCATCATCTTTCAACTTAGCTTTCTCTAGGAACGCATTAAAATTCAAGGGAACGGTAGCACGGGCCTTTGATCTACAACATAGATACGAAAAAACTATTAGGACTAAGTTCATGATAAATTAAGTTCAATTAATCATATTACATAAAGAACTCCCACTTAGATAGACATCCCTCTAGTCATCTAAATGATCACGTGATCCATATCAACTAAACCATGTACGATCATCACGTGAGATGGAGTAGTTTTCAATGGTGAACATCTCCATGTTGATCATATCTACTATATGATTCACATTCGACCTTTCGGTCTCCAGCATTCGAAGGCCATGTTTGTACATGTTGGGCTCGTCAAGTTTAACCCGAGTATTCTGCATGTGCAAAACTGTCTTGCACCCGTTGTATGTCAACGTAGAGGTTATCACACCCGATCGTCACGTGGTGTCTCGGCACGATGAACTATCGCAACGGTGCATACTCAGGGAGAACACTTATACCTTGAAATTTTTAGTGAGGGATCATCTTATAATGCTACTGCCATACTAAGCAAAATAAGATGCACAAAAGATAAACATCACATGCAATCAAAATATGTGACATGATATGGCCGCCATCATCTTGTGCCTTTGATATCCATCTCCAAAGCACCGTCATGATCTCCATCATCACCGGCTTGACACCTTGATCTCCATCGTAGCGTCGTGGTCATCTCGCCAACTATTGCTTCTACAACTATCGCTAATGCATAGTTCTAAAGTAAAGCAATTACATGGCGTTTGCATTTCATACAATAAAGTGACAACCATAAGGCTCCTGCCAGTTGCCAATAACTTTTACAAAACATGATCATCTCATACAATAACGTATATCACATTATGTCTTGACCATATCACATCACAACATGCCCTGCAAAAAGAAGTTAGACGTCCTCTACTTTGTTGTTGCAAGTTTTATGTGGCTGCTACGGGCTTCTAGCAAGAACCGTTCTTACCTATGCATCAAACCCACAATGGTGATTTTATCAAGTTTGTTGTTTTAATCTTCAACAAGGATCGGACACAGTCAAATTCGATTCAACCAAAGTTGGAGAAATAGACACCCGCCAGCCACCTTTAATCAAAACTAGTTGCATGTCTGTCGGTGGAACCGGTCTCATGAACGTGGTCATGTAAGGTTGGTTTGGGCCGCTTCATCCAACAATACCGCCGAATCAAAATAAGACGTTGGTGGTAAGCAGTATGATGAACACCGCCCACAAATCTTTGTGTTCTACTCATGCATATCATCTGCGCATAGACCTGGCTCGAATGCCACTATTGGGGAACGTAGTATGCAATTTCAAAAAAATTCCTACGCTCATGCAAGATCTATCTAGGGATGCATAGCAACGAGAGGGGAAGAGTGTGTCCATGTACCCTTGTAGACCGAAAGCGGAAGCATTGTTGACAATGCAATGTAGTCGAACTTCTTCTCATTCCGATCGATCCAGCACCGACGTACGACACCTCCAAGTTCTGCACACGTTCAGCTCGATGACGTCCCTCGAACTCTGGAACCAGCAAAGTGTTAGAGGGAGAGTTTCGTCACCACGGCGGCATGGTGACGGTGATGGTGAAGTCATCCGCGCAGGGCTTCACCTAAGCACTACGATAATATGACCAGAGGCATAAACTGTGGAGGGGGGCGCCACACACGGCTAGGAATCAATGTTGTGTGTTCTAGCGGTGCCCCCCCAATATATATAGGTGGGAGAGGGAGGGGAGCAACAAGGGGCGCCCCAAGTAGGAGGGATCCTACTTGGGCACCTCCTCCAAGTCGGCCACCCCCCTTCCATATGCATCGGAGGGGAAAGGAAAGAAAGGGCGAGGCTGAATCCTCCCCTTTCCTTCTCCATTCCCTCCTTTCCTATTCCTCCTATTTCGGCCTATAGGGGGGCGCACCAGCCCCTTAGGGGCTGGTCTGTCCCTCTCTTGGCCCATTAGGCCCATATAGTTTGCCGGGGGTCGCCCGGAACCCCTTCCGGTGACCCGATACGTACCCGGTACCCCCAGAACACTTCCAGTGTCTGAATACTATCATCCTATATATGAATCTTTACCTCTCGACCATTTCGAGACTCCTCGTCATGTTTGTGATCTCATTCCAAACTCCGAACAACATTCGGTCACCAAATCACATAACTCATATAAAACAAAATCGTCATAGAACGTTAAGTGTGCGGACCCTACGGGTTCGAGAACTATGTAGACATGACCGATAGACCTCTTCGGTCAATAACCAACAGAGGAACCTGGATGCTCATATTGGTTTCTACATATTCTACGATGATTTTTATCAGTCGTACCGTAATGACAACATACGGTATTCCCATTGTCATCGGTATGTTACTTGCCCAAGATCCGATCGTTGGTATCTTCATACCTAGTTCAATCTCGTTATCGGCAAGTCTCTTTACTCGTTCCGTAATGCATCATCCTGTAACTAACTCATTAGTCACATTGCCTGCAAGGCTTATCATGATGTGCATTACCGAGAGGGCCTAGAGATACCTCTCCGATACTCGGAGTGACAAATCGTAATCTCGATCTATGCCAACCCAACAAACACCTTCGGAGATACCCATAGAGCATCTTTATAATCACCCAGTTATGTTGTGATGTTTGATAGCACACAAGGTATTCCTCCGGTATCTGGGAGTTGCATAATCTCATAGTCGAAGGAATATGTATTTCACATAAAGAAAGCAATAGCAACAAAACTTAACGATCATTATGCTAAGATAACGGATGGGTCTTGTCCATCACATCATTCTCCTAATGATGTGATCCCGTTCATCAAATGACAACACATTTCTATGGCTAGGAAACTTAACCATCTTTGATTAACAAGCTAGTCTAGTAGAGGCTTACTAGGGACATTGTGTTTTGTCTATGTATCCACACATGTATCAAGTTTCCGGTTAATACAATTCTAGCATGAATAATAAACATTTATCATGATATAAGGAAATATAAATAACCACTTTATTATTGCCTCTAGGGCGTATTTCCTTCAAATATAACTTTATTTAATACTAACGCATCAAGTCGAACTTTGTTCCGTGTACGCATGGTACACGACCCTCCTTCAAGTAAACAACCGCTACACGCGTCAAATTATCATGTGGGCTGCCTTTTCATACAGAAATGAGCTCCACTATGTACCCGCGTGGGTGTGGCTGGGAACGAGACGTGAGTGCGTGCGTTGTGCGTGCACCTCTTCTTTACGTGCAGGTACATACGTGGGTGTGTGTGAGCGAGACAGTTTGTGCGAAACAAAGTCAATGTGTCGATGATATCTCAAACAAAAAATGTAACATATGCAATGTGTGTGAAACAGAGGCCTAGATATATCATATATAGAGGGAGCGATCCACGAGAAGAGAGTGGAGGTATCATCGGCGTGAGATATCAATAGAATCAAAAAGAAAGGATGAAGTGTTTGGGTGCGCGATGAATAAAGAGTGCCATCAAATCTGTGTTTGCCCACGTCAAAGATACAGGACGGCTAATGTCGATGTCAAAACCGGCTGATCTCGGGTAGGGGGTCCCGAACTGTGCGTCTGAGGATCGAAGGTAACAGGAGACATGGGAGACACGATGTTTACCCAGGTTTGGGCCCTCTTAATGGAGGTAAAACCCTACGTCCTGCTTGATTGTATTTGACGAGTATAGGGGTTACAAGAGTTGATCTACCTCGAGGTCGTAATGGCTAAGCCCTAGATGTCTAGTGTATATGAATTCGGATAGCCTCTACGGACTAAACCCTTCGGTTTATATACACACTGGAGGGGCCTAGGGTTGTACAGAGTCGGTTTACAGAGAAAGGAAATTATTCATCCGGATGCTAGTCTTGCAATCCACGCAAAGGAGAGTTCCACCCGGACACGGGGGAAGGTCTTCTATCTTGTATCTTCATGGCCCATCAATCCGGCCCAAGCTACACAGCTCGGACACCCGAGGACCCCATAATCCAGGACTCCCTCAGTAGCCCTCCAACATGCCTTCTATGACGATGTAGTATTCGGCACATGTCTTTGGCTTTGCAAGGAGGGTTATTCATCACAATCCAGACTAATGATAATCCAGCAACAACCTCAACGTCTTTTACAATTCCACCCTAATGGCGCTTCGACTTTCATGCGCAGGGTGAATATGAATGGTCCATGCTTTTTCTCAAATAAGCCATCCACCATGCTCGGGCGGCATCTATATAAAGGGATATGGGTCTCCTAAGGCCATCTCACACCACGCAGAAGGAAAAACGGCCAAGTCTGGCCACAAAACAAAGCCTTCATCATGGCCAGCGCCCCAGGCTCCTCTTCGCGCCCCCATGGCCCTCAAGAGGGCGATTGGCAGAGTTGCTCCATGCCTCATCTTCAACTAAGCCGACTCTAGACGCAGGGCTACCTCCGCCTCGCAGATCTAGTTCCTGTTCGAGCGAGATTATATTCAATCGGCAATGATGCGATGGCTGAGAATTTCCCCAACCCAACAAGGAGGAGAGGGTCTGCTTTGTCCATTTCTCTTACGGGGCCTGGGATTTCCAATCCATCCCTTCCTCCGAGAGTTATTGGAATTTTACGACATCCAACTACATAACTTACCCCAGGTTCGATTCTACACATCTCAGGCTTTGTTGCTCTCTGCGAGTTATTCCTAGGCATCGAGGCCCATTTCGGATTATGGAGGAAATTCTTCTGCCTTGTTCCATGCCACAAAGGGGGTTACATATTTGAAGTGGGTGGTGCCGAAGTATGGCATATTGCCGGATCCAGATACCCTGTAGGAACTCCTAAAGAAGCATACTCGCGGTGGTCTTCAGAGTGGTTATATATGGATGATGTTCCGCTGCTGGATCCAGTCAGGAACGGTCTTCCTGAATTTTCCGGCGCTCCTCTAAAGAAGCGCTTAAACTGGCATCCTCGAAGTCCCAAAGAAGAGGGCAGTGCGGAGATACAGAAGTTGGTCAGCAAGGTCAAGCTGCTGGCCCACTCTGAACTCTCAATAGTTGAAGTCATGGCAATCACAATAAAGAGGTGTGTGCTGCCTCTTCAATCCAGAGTAACTCCTTTATGATGTTACAATGGAGAAGATGACGCGTCCCGTTACAGATGCAGGGTCCGGATACCCCAGCCGAACTGGCCTCAATTTTGGCTGATCTGTACAAGGTCGAAAAAGAAGATTTTCTCCGGTTAAACTGCCAGGAGGCCTATTCCATGTACACCCCTATTGAATGGGTAAGATCTCAATTCATTTGTGCTTATTTTACTACATTGCAGATACTAATCGAATGTAATTTTTGTTGCCACCAACTAGTCATGGAGGAGGATGATCAAGGACGTCCACTGTTCTGCTCCCTAGCTGGAGGATCGTAATCGTGATAAAGATCCTGGCTTTTGTGAGGATCCGGATATATATATAGAATTCACAATGGGGTATTCTATCAGGCGAGCCTTGACGGTTCGGAAGTGGCCATCATCGCCGCCTACCCTCGCCTTTACCCATTTTGCATTTTGAGTATCCAGAGGCTTCTTAAGAAGAGGTCGTCATCTGTATCCTTATCTGTCGTACTGATCTGGCACTACTGCAGGATACTGCTAATGCGACACTACGATCAGAGACCCTTTGCTGAAATTGTGTGCGATGCAATAATCGCAAACGGTGGTGTAAAAAACCTGTCAAAAAAGGTGCAAAACGTTTGCAATGGTGGAGCCATCAAACACGGTTCAGATTTTTAGTTGCGTGTGCGATGTAGGACACACGGTTAATCCATTCAAACTGTTTGCGATGAGGCAGAACAACTGAAACGGGCAGCCATAACAATGTGTGTGCGATGCAGGACACACGGTTAATCCATTCAAACTATTTGCGATGATGTAGAACAAAAGAAACGGACAGCCATATCAATGTGTGTGCGATAAACGGCATACGATTAACTCGGACGAACTGTTTTTGATTAGGGAACACAACAAAAATGGTTCAACTTAACAAGATGTGTGTGATATGTGGCATAAAGTTCACATGGATGAACTGTTTGCGATGAGCCAAAAGAACACAAACGAGTCGTGTAAACAAGATGTGTCTGATACGTGGCAAACAGCCGACTCGGAGGAACTGTTTGCGATGAGAAATTACAACACAGACGGTCAATGCAGTTACTTCGTGTGTGATTCTGTGTGTACAAAAAACTTTGAAAAATGCAAACTAGTTGCTTGCGGTGGTGGATTATTGCACACGATGAGTGTGCGAGTACTCGTGTGTGATGATTAGTATGTTACACATACATTTCCTTATGTTAACATGTGTGTGAATTTGCAATATGGGCAGTTAATATGCAAATGCCTTCTGGTCATCAGGCACACGCTTAAACTCAATGAACTGTGTATGATACCAATACTTTTCATGAAAATTTATGAACTTGGCTAACAACATTTGAGTAACCTATATATAGTGGTTACACTATTCGACAAAAGGAGGATCTTCATAGCACGGGTTTAACAACCATATGGTCCATATCTACATACTTAACATAGTAACAACTATCACATTTTAAGAGGCTAAGAGCCAACAACCATATGGTCCATAACTACATACTTAACATATATAGTAATAGCTAGCACATTTTAAGAGGTTTAGGTCCAACAACCACAACTATCCACTAGAAGCAGCTTGATCATGGCGACTCAGCATCTCGTCAATGAAATGGAAGAGCCCTCATGTGCCTTGGTAGATCATGAGTAGAACAGTGTCTCCAATTTTCCAATATGGATGCATTGCCACGAGAAGCGGGAACTTGTTAATTTGAATGGTTCCATTTATGTGGGAAATGCAGTACCTTGCAATCACTTTGGCGTTATTAACAGGCACAAGTGTAATTCGACCACGCCGGGAAATCGATCCAGGAACTGCTACAGGGGGCAATTTATGTTGACATGTAGAATAAAAAAACAATTGTAACATATCCTTGAAGATATATATAGTTTATGAGCATCAACATTAAAGTAAGACTTTTTACTAGCGTTTTGTGCACACAATTGGTCTTGTTCAGTGTGTGCACCATAGGTCTAATCAATCCCATCCAAAATCCAGCATTCATACGGTGTCTTGTCTTTGTCAGATTATCAACAAAGTTTATGACATGCTTCAAGTCCTTCCAGTGAAATTCGGTACGCTTAGTAACATACATATCATTCACTATGCACCCAACATATCCTGCTTAAAAGGTGGAAAGGTATTATTTATTCAGCACATGGCAGAAGAATATGCAGTGCGCATAAATTGGTAAATAGAATTTGTTACTGCCTAGGAACGGAGTTAGAATATGATATCACAATTGGTTGCTTAAATAGTGATCAATTGGTTGCTTAAATAGTAATATGATAGCAAGGAGAAAGTTGAAAGGACACTAACCTCGATCATACTTTGATCGGCTGATGACGTTGCGGAAGTAAACATCCATGTTAATTATACCAGGATGTGGTGCACGCACTAGAATTTTATTGCCAGCTTTCAGTTCATAACACTTAGACATTTTTCTCCAAAGGTCCGCATTAAAATAGGAGTGACCATCTTTATCAAGTTTTACGCTAACCGTCACTGTAAATCCATGCTGTGTTGTCAATATGACATCCTGGGAGTCATCAGCAAAGTAAAGCCCAAGATTTCCTTCTACTCCCGTTCTTGCAAAGCAAGGGATGTACTGCTTGAAATGAAAATTAAGATCATAAATTAGATATACTGAAATAAAAGAGCAAGATGCAAATATGGGAGTAACTGATCGAACAGATCCATATATAGATAGATGAAAGCAAAGTACAAAAATATAAAATTAAAAATAGATAATGTAACAAAGATTTGATGCAAATATATAGATAATGTAGCAACAGACAGTATATGTTCACAAATTTAGGCCATGCCGACCATGGTAGGTTGAGATTGAACATATCGAACGCTCCCTAAAGTCATCCGGAATGGTGAGATAGAAATTCGTTTCTGACTGGCCACAACCATAGTTGCCCGATTTGTGCTCGCACTGTGGACACATGAATGAACACCCACGAATCAGTTAGAACAAAAATGATTCCACGGCGATTTTCGCCGGTTGATTAACAGCGACAGACAGACTACGATAAGAGATGAGCGAATATTTCGCTAATTAGGTTGATTACCTTCTCCATGAGAAAAATCCCTGGCCCAATCTCACAAAAAAAACCTAGTCGACCAGAGTCTAGAATGTCGGTGCAGATAGGCGGCAGAAAGCGGTGGAGGCGAAATCCGGTGCCGTTTGGAACGCGACCTACGCCCGCCGCCAACAGCCGTCGAGCTTAGGGTGCAGATTTGCGGAGGAGTCTACGGTGAGTGAGTGGGGACGAAGTGGGCAAGGGTTTTCTTTTCCTTTTGCATGTGTGAGTGAACACACACGGTTCGCAGAGGCGACGGAGATGAATCGTGTGCGATAGTAAATCACCGAGATTGAATGGGAATCCAAATTTCCTTTGTCCTTCATCCATGAGTTTTTTTCTATGATGAACATAAACCCTGCTAATCACTGTGTTCAAATTTGACACTTTTTCGGGTTCATTTACAATATTTAGGGGATTATGTGCATTTTGTAGGCATTAACGCACGTAATTCAAATTCAAACAATCGATGCATGAAAGGGTACACAAGAATGGTCTGTAAAAACCATACTTATTGTATTTAGTAATTTCTCAAGCATTTTACAAGGAATGGGCAGATATTTCAATGGAATGTGTGGCAATAGTCAACCAAACCCGTCATTTACTGGGTTATAAACTATTGAACAATGAAATATGTGCTTGAAAAACACGACGGCTAGAACGGTGCCATGGTATGGCCTCACTGTTGCCTGGTTAAAAGCTGAGAAGGTTTGATTTATGTCGTCATGCATGCCCTTCATAAATCTAACCATCACCGCGGAAGTTCAATGCTTTCGAGAGGGAAATCACCAAGATTGAAGGGGGATCCAAATTTCCATCCTAGTTTGTCATTCAGTTTTTTTCCAACAATCAACATACCACCTCAAACACAACGTGTTCAAATTTGACATTTTTCTAAACTCATTTACCATATTTAGGGGATTATATGCATTTTCTAGGCATTAATTATGCATGTAATTCAAATTCGAACAATCGGTGCATGAAAAAGTGCACAAGAACGGTTTGGAAAACCATGCTCGTGCTATTTAGTACATTCTCATGCCTTTTACAAGGAATGGGCGGATATTTCAAGGAAATGTGTGGCAACCATAAACGTGTCGTTTACTAGGTTAACAACTATACAAAAATGAAATACATGCTTGGAAAAACATGATGCCTGGTGTGGTGCTATGGTATGACCTCACTGTGCCCTGGTAAAATGTCGTGATGCACGCCTTTCATAAAACGAACAATCACCGAGGAAGTTTCATAGTTTCGAGGGGGAAATCACCAAGATTGAAGGGGGTCCAAATTTCCTTTGTCCTTTGTCCACGAGTTTTTTCTATGATGAACATACAACCTGCAAATCACCGTGTTCAAATTTGGCACTTTTCCGGGTTCATTTGCCATATTTAGGGAATTATCTGCATTTCCTAGACAGTAATGCACATAATTCAAGTTCAAACAATTGGTGCATGAAAGGGTCCACAAGAACGGCCTGGAAAACCATTCATACTTGTGCCATTTAGTAAATTCTCATGCCTTTTACAAGGAATAATGGATACATATTTCGATGAAATGTGTGGCAATAGTCAACCACAAATGTTTGTTTGTTGGGTTTTCAACTATAGAAAAAATGAAATAAATGCTTAAAAATATGACGTCTGGCATGGTGACATGGTATGACCTCACCATGCCCTGGTAAAAATTTGAGAAAGTTTGGCTTATATCGTCATGCACGCCCTTCATAAATCGAACCATCATCGAGAAAGTTCCATGCTTTCGAGAGGGAAATCCCCAAGATTGAAGGAGAATACAAATTTCCGTCCTAGTTTGTCATTCAGTTTTTTTCCAATGATCAACATACCGCCTCAAATGCAACGTGTTCAAATTTGACATTTTCCCGGGCTCAATTACCATATTTAGGGGATTATGTGCATTTTCTAGACATTAATGGACATAATTGAAATTCGAAAAATTGATGCTTGAAAAGATGCACAAGAACGGTCTCGAAAACGACGTTCGTGTTATTTAGTACATTCTCATGCCTTTTATAAGGAATGGACATATATTTCAAGGAAATGTGTGGCAATAGTCAACCATAAATGTGTCGTTTACTCGGTTAACAACTATACAAAAAATGAAACACATGGTTGGAAAACATGACGCCTGGCGTGGTGCCATGGTATGGCCTCACCATACCCTGGTAAAAATTGGAGAATGTTTTCCTTATATCGTGATGCGTGCCTTTCATAAATCGAACCATCACAGAGGAAGTTCCATGGTTTCGAGGGGGAAATCACCAAGGTTGAAGGGGGGTCCAAATTTCCTTTGTCCATCGGTTTTTTTCTATGATGAACATACAACCTACAAATCACCATGTTCAAATTTGGCACTTTCCGGGTTCATTTGCCATATTTAGGGGATTATGTGCATTTCCTAGGCATTAATGCGCATAATTCAAGTTCAAACAATCGATGGATGAAAGGGTCCACAAGAACTGCCTAGAAAACCATGCTCGTGCCATTTAGTAAATTCTCATGCCTTTTACAAGGAATGGACAGATATTTCGATGAAATGTGTGGCAATAGTCAACCACAAATGTTTGTTTGTTGGGTTTTCAACTATAGAAAAAATGAAATAAATGCTTAAAAACATGACACCTGGCATGGTGCCATGGTATGACCTCACCATGCCCTGGTAAAAATTTGAGAAGGTTTGGCTTATGTCGTCATGCATGCCCTTCATAAATCGAACCACCACCGAGGAAGTTCCATGCTTTCGAGAGGAAATCCCCAAGATTGAAGGGGAATCCAAATTTTCTTCGTTCTTTGCCCTGGAGTTTTTTCTATGACAAACATACACCTTGCAAATCACCTCATTCAAATTTGGTATTTTTCCGGACTCATTTACCATATTTAGGGGATTATGTGCATTTTCTAGGCATTTAGCGTACATAAATCCAATCCAGCTACAGGTGCACGGGTGTGATGTGAGGGACGTGGATTGTCGTTCGATCGCGGCGCATCCTATGGTGCACACGCACGATCCTCGTGGCTGGGGTTCCGACCAGTCATAACGCAACACACAATAGGCTCAGCGCACAACGTTTCCGGAAGCGATGGAGATGAACCGTGTGCGATAATGAACGAGCAAAATTGTAAGGGAAGCCAAATTTCTATTGTCGTTTGTCATTGAGCTCTTGAATACCACCGCACTGTACGGCTGCCCGGCCCCTCTGTCCCAGAGCTCTCTCCAGGCATCGTCCATGGCACCGCGGCGCACAGTAACTGGTAAGGAAGTGATGGCATCCCGCCGCGCCGCCTTCCTCGCCGCCCGCAACCGCACATATGGTAAGGAAGCGATGGCATCTCGTTGTGCCGATTTCATTGCCGCCGGTGGCCAGACAGTTACGGACTTTGAGGCTGCCATGGCCGAATGGGTGGTGGATCTAGGGGCGGCCAAAGCCGCACAGAAGGAGCGGAAAAGGCAGAAAGTAGTCAAGAAAAGAGAGTCCCGCCGCCGCAAGAAAGAAGAGGCCGCACGCCGTGGTGAGGAGAGCCTGGCGGAGATCGAAGCACGGTGGGCTGCTGCCTACAAGGCAGGAAGGAGAACGCCGGTGTCTGGCCAGCAGACCCTAATGGCAGCATGTGAGAAGTAGTTTAAGTTTGCAGCATTAGAGAAAATTACCAGTAGTACTTTAAGTTTGTAGTATTAACGTACAATGTCGATAAGAGCATCCTTTGAGAGCTTTGAGCGTTGATTAGCACGTCTGCCCGTGTGCGTTTTTTGCGTTAATCATTAGAAGATCACAAAACACACGGTTTCTATGTCGTACCCGTCTGCATTTTTTTGTGTTAATGACCCATAAGTCAGTTACATGTGCGATGTTTCCTAATAAACCAGGCGTACCATTGATCGAAAAAAATCAAGAACACGTGTACATTTTTTTGGAGACGGGATCTACCAACTTTCTTTTTTCTCGCACACGAGTATTTTACACGTTTCGTCTGCGTTGTGTGCTTCCCCCGCCCAAGTTTCAAGTTTCGCACCAAAATTTTCATTAGGCGTGTGATTTCAGAATTTATTCCTCCAACCACATCCCCTTCCCCTTAGTATCCTCCCTCGCCCCCGCCTCCCCCTACCGGCATCTCAAACCGCCGGCGCCGCAACCACAGCTTCAACCACATCTACGCTCTGCTCAGATCCAGTCAGGTAACCCACCGATCTCTATCACGTCCTCGGCCTGATTGCTTAAATGGCACCTGTGAAACATCCTCATGCC
>NC_041388.1:368760591-368806544 GCF_002162155.2 Triticum dicoccoides | reverse complement strand
CCAGGAGCTGATGGCGGTCCATGGCGCAATGGCCGCTATGTGTGTTGACCCGGAGGAACACCTCGCCTCCACCGCCGCCGCTGACATGGTGCAGGCTCTGGCCCAGATGAAGTCCCCCCACCGACATGATTTCTACGGTTGATGTATTAAGCATGTATGTGCCTTGTTTATTTCAGTACTGCACACTGTGTGGTGTTCAAATATTACCATGTCCATCTCAATTTCACCAATACCAACAACAAACTTACAATACATGACTCAGGATATCACTAGAGATGCTGCCCATTTGATATTTTTAGTGGATGCTAACCCTGTTTTACTTAACATGCCTGTCCATGTACTTACGCAGGGTCATAACGGCCGATGCTTCTGTTTTCCATCGAGGTGAGCTGCATCCCATGTCTTACGGTATTTCACATAATGTGTGCAATTGAAGTTTAACTTCTACACATGCCAGTGGCACTGATCCACGCTTCAACCCGGAGGAACAGCTCGCCTCCTCCGTCGCTGACTTTGGGCGAGCTCTGGCCAAGATGAAGTGCCCCAGCAACTACCTCTCAGGACTTACCAAGTATGTATTCTCCAGTTCATTCTTACCAATACAAGTTGCAATTAATGGCTATGTTCTGTATGGTCGATGTATTAAGCATGTTCTAGTAAACATGCCTAACACGTTTTTGCTACTTTCCCTACATTTTTATAGACATCTAGGTCATTCTCTGCTCTGGAAGCACCTGCCTTGTGATGTTTAACTATGCCAATTGCATTTTTATCAGTACCGGTTTCAATTTCTATTAAGCCTATTGCAATTAACAGTTGAATCCATTTTTAAACAGTTGTATTTCAGTGGCTACAAACTTACAAAACATGACTTAGGATGTTGTTAAGCCTGTTGCAATTAACAGTTGTATCCATTTTTTTAATCTGTCCATTTGCTACCATGCTACTCTCCGCAATGAAGATATAGTAGAGATGCTGGCCATTTGCTATTTTTGGTGGATGCTAACCCTGTTGTACTTAACATGCTTGTCCATGTACTTAACATGCTTGTCCACTAATCCGGTGCCGGACTCGTCAGCTAGGACGCAAGCCAATGTTGCGCCCGTTCCGCCTCCTCAAGAGGATTCAGATGATGTGTCAGTTATGAATTCCGGAGTGGAGAGCGTGATGAATCACCGACATTTGAAGGAAGATATGCATGCTCCGGTCTTGTCCGGACAAGAATTCACCGCACTGAGTTCGACAGATGCATATATTCGAGCCGCTCGAGACTGATACGTATCCAACGTATCTATAATTTTGATTGTTCCATGTTGTTATATTATCAATCTTGGATGTTTTATAGTCATTTTTAGTCATTTTATATCATTTTTTAGTATTAACCTATTGACATAGTGCCAAGTGCCAATTCCCGTTTTTTTGTGTTTTTTACATCATAGAAAATCAATATCAGACAGAGTCCAAATGCCACGAAACTTTACAGAGAATTTTTATGGGCCAAAAGGAACACAACAGGCCCTGTCTGTGCCTAGGGGGTGCCCCGAGGGGGCACAACCCACCAGGGCGCGCCAGGAGGCCCAGGCGCGCCCTGGTGGGTTGTGCCCACCTCGGGTGCCCCCAGACCGCCTCTTTGCTCTATAAATACCCCCAAAAATCCCAGAAACCTAGGGGAGTCAACGAAATATTTATCCACCCGCCGTAGAGTCCAGAACCACCAGATCCAATCTAGACACCATCTCAGATGGGGTTCACAACCTCCATTGGTGCCTCTTCGATGATGTGTGAGTAGTTCTTTGTAGACCTTCAGGTCCATATTTAGTAGCTAGATGGCTTCACCTCTCTCTCTCTCTCTCTCTCTCTCTCTCTTTATCCTCAATACAATGGTTTCTTGGAGATCCATATGATGTAACTCTTTTGCGGTGTGTTTGTTGGGATCTGATGAACTTTGAGTTTATGATCAGATATATGTTTTTACATCCATGAAAGTTATTTGAGTTTCTTTGATCTCTTATATGCATGATTGCTTATAGCCTCATATTTCTTTTCCGATATTTTGGTTTTGTTTGGCCAACTTGATCTATTTATGTTGCAATGGGAAGAGGTGCTTTGTTGTGGGTTCGATCTTACGGTGCTTGATCCCAGTGGTAGAAAGGGAAATGACACGTATGTATCGTTGCTACTAAGGATAAAACGATGGGGTCTATCTCTACATAGATAGATCTTGTCTACATCATTTCATCGTTCTTATTGCATTACTCCGTTTCTCCATGAACTTAATACACTAGATGCATGTTGGATAGCGATCGATGTGTGGAGTAATAGTAGTAGATGAAGGCAGGAGTCGGTATACTAATCTTGGACATGATGCCTATATAATGATCATTGCCTGCATATCAACATAATTATTTGAAGTTTTATCAATTGCCCAATAGTAATTTGTTTACCCACCTTTGCTTGCCTTTGCGATCTACTTTTATTTTCTTTTATTTTTAGATCTACTAAACCAAAAACCCAAAAATACTTTGCTGCAATTTTCCCTTATTTATTTTATTTGGCGTTCAATCTATCAATCTGCTACAAATTTATCTCATGTCCGTTTGCCTATCTTGAGGCGTCGTACCCCGAAAGGGATTGACAACCCCTTTAACACGTCGGGTTGCGAGGATTTGCTATATGTGTGCAGGGGTTGTTTACGTTGTGTTGCTTCCTTCTCCTACTGGTTCGATAACCTTGGTTTCATATCTGAGGGAAATACCAACATAGCTTCAAGCGACATCAAAAGGAATTTCTGGCGCCGTTCCCAGGGAGGATCAAGTCAAGATAGTCTCCGGCCACATGCCAATTTCTGGTGCCGTTGCCGGGGAGGATCGTCAACATATACCAGGCTCCTAATCACAAATCTCATCTCCTCGCAATTTACATTATTTTCCATTTGCCTCTCATTTTCCTCTCCCCCACTTCACAAGAAATTGCCGTTTTATTCGCCTCTCTTTTTTCGTTCGCCGTTTTCTTGCCGGATCTGTTTTTGAGTGTGATCTTGTTATGTAGTCATCATGACTCAAGAGAACAACAAGTTATGTGATTTCTCAAATACCAACAACAATGATTTTATTGGCACTCCGATTGCTCCTCCCACCGCTAGTGCGGAGTCTTGTGACATGAATACTGCTTTGTTGAATCTTGTCATGAAAGACCAATTTTCCGATACTCCTAATGAGGATGTCGTGTCCCATCTTAATACCTTCATGGAAACTGATGTGGTCAAGATGAAATGATTTCCATTTTCCTTGCGTGATTCTGCAAAAATTTGGTTCTCTTCTTTGCCTTGCAATAGTATTGATTCTTGGAATAAGTGCAAAGATGCTTTTATCACTAAGTATTTTCCTCCTGCAAAAATTATTTCCCTTAGAACCCAGATCATGAATTTCAAGCAACTTGAACATGAGCATGTTGAACAATCTTGGGAAAGGATGAAAATGATGCTAAGGAATTGCCCAACTCATGGGTTAAATCTTTGGATTATCATACAAAATTTTTATGCGGGGTTGAATTTTGTTTCTCGTAATCTTTTAGATGTTGCCGCGGGTGGTAATTTTATGGAAATTATTTTGGGTGAAGTCACCAAATTGCTTGATAATATTATGGCAAATTACTGGCAATGGCATACCGAAAGAGCTCCTACTAGTAAAAAGGTTAATTCGCTTGAAGAAATTTCATCTGTGAGTGAAAAAGTAGATGCTCTTGTGAAATTGGTAGCCAGTAGAAGTGCTCCTATTGATCTTAATGATATGCCTTTATCTACTTTGATTGAGAAAAATAGTGATGCCATAGATGTGAATTTTATCTCTCGAAATAATTTCAACAGCAATGCTTATAGAGGTAATTTCAATCTAGGCCTTTTCCTAGTAATTCATCGAATAATTATGGTAATTCCTATGGAAATCAATATTATAATAATAATAGGAACACCTCTAATCTTGAATTTATCAATACTCAAAAAGTTTTCAACACTTCCATAGAAGAAAAGTTGAGTAAGATTGATGATTTGTCTAGAAGAGTTGATAGAATTGCTCATGATGTGGAAAATCTCAAGATGAAAATTTTTGTGCCTAAGGTTGATGAATCAATTAAAGCTCTTTATGTTTCTATCGATGAAAGTAATAAAAGAACCGCTATGCTTAGAGCTAAAAGAGAATTTTTAGAAAAGGCGTTCTTTAGTGATTTCTTTCGCAAAACTGATGAAGATCTTAAAATGATTGGTGTTTATTCTATTGATTCCTTGTTTAGTAAAGTTAATATTGATGAAAAAGGGACTGGAGAAGAATCAACTTTAGGTAGAAGGCGTCCCAATATTTCGGAGGGTGAAAATCTTGTTGAAAAAATCGATGAAAGTGGGTTTGGAGAGGTCAAAACTTTAGCTAGTGATGTACCCACTCTTTTGGATTACAAAGACTTAAATTATGATAGTTGCTCTTTGATTAATTGTATTTATTTGTTGCAATCCATGATAAATTCACCCCATGCTTATGAACAAAATAATCTTTTACTAAACATATTGTTGATGCTATGATGAAAGCTCTTGGAATTAGAAGTTTCAATTCCTAGAAAATTGCATGATGAATGGTAACCTAATATCAAATTAAAGATTAAAAATTATGAATGTTTTTGTTTGTGTGACTTGGGTGCTAGTGTTTCTACAATTCCGAAATCTTTAGGTGATGTGCTTGGTCTTACTAATCTTGAAGAATGTTCTTGGCGGATTCTACTATTAAAAAGCCTATGGGAAAAATTAATGATGTTCTTATTCTTGCAAATAGGAATTATGTGCCCATAGATTTTATTGTTCTTGATATTGATTGCAATCTGTCTTGTCCAATTATTCTTGGTAGACCGTTTTTACACACTATCGATGCCGTGATTGATATGAAAGAAGGCATTATTAAGTTCTAATTTCCTTTGCGGAAGGGTATGGAACACTTTCCTATAACTAGAATTAAGCCACCCTATGACTCAATCATGAGGGCATCTTATGGATCTCGAACCAAAGATGACAAAACTTAGATCCTTGCTTTATGCCCAGCTAACGGCGTAAAACTATAGCCCTTGTTGGGAGGCAACCCAATGAATAAAATTTATTTTTGCTTTTTGCTTCCTATTATTGTGTGTTAACACAATTATGCTACTGTTATGATTGTGTTTTTTATGTTTTAATTAGTGTTTGTGCCAAGTAAAGCCTTTAGGATCTTCTTGTGTGATAGTTGTTTGATCTTGCTGAAAAATCAAAAACTTTTATGCTCACAAAATTAATTTTCATTTTTTACCAGAGAGCGATAAAATACCCATTCCACTTTAAGTAGATCAATATATAAATTTCTCAGGTCATCTTAATTTTTCAAAAAAATTGGAGTTACATAAGTATTTGAAATAGTCAGATTGCTACAGACTGTTCTGTTTTGACAAATTCTGTTTTCTTTGTGTTGTGTGCTTATTTTGATGGCTCTATGGTTTTCTTTGATGAGTTTTTGCCATAGAAAAGTTGGAATACATTAGATATAATACAAGAACAAAATATGAATTGGTTTGATACAGTACTTATAGTAGTGATTTATTATTCTTATACTAACGGATCTCATGAAGGTTTTGTTGAGTTTTGTGTGATTGAAGTTTTCAAATTTTGGGTTATCTTATGATGGATAAAGGAAGGATGGAAGAGTCTAAGCTTGGGGATTCCCCCGACTGGCATCCTCGCTTTCTTCCAATGACCATCGGTATTTTACTTGAAACTATATTTTTATTCGTCACATGATATGTGTTTTGCTTGGAGCGTCTTGTATGATATGAGTCTTTTATTGTTTTATTTTGTGTTTCAAGTCAACAATCCTTGCTGGACACACCTATTTGAGAGATCCAAAATTATGTCATGACTTGTTAGAATTGCTCTCTATGCTTCACTTAAATTTTTATGAGCAATGGACTTGCTCTAGTGCTTCACTTATATATTTTTTTGAGCATGGTGTGCTTTAGTATTATTAAAGAAATGCTCCCTTGCTTCACTTAGATTTATTTTAGAGTTAGTAAAATTTTCAAGAAATTCTCTCTTGCTTCACTTAAATTAATTTGAGAGAAAGAAAAATATATTATGCTCATGATCTTCACTTATATTTGTTGGAGCTTGTCAAAAGCAATACATGAAAATTAGTCCCAAAGTGATAGATATCCAAGAAGGATATAATAAAAACTTTCATGCAGATCATTGGACAAAATAAACTTGATTCTTAGTAATAGTTTTGAGATATGATGATGTGATATGTGAGTCATCTTGATGAGTAATTATGCTTTAGTAAGAATATTGGTGTTAAGGTTTGTGATTCCCTATGCAAGTACGAAAGTCAATAGTCATGCAATGAAATTATATCCTACTTGTGGTTCATTATCCGGTGTTATTTATACTTAATGCTTGCTTATGAGATTATTCGTTTTTTAGTTGGCTGCTGTCGGTGTCAAAACCGGCGGATCTCGGGTAGGGGGTCTCGAACTGTGCGTCTAGGATCGATGGTAACAGGAGACGGGGGACATGATGTTTACCCAGGTTCGGGCCCTCTCTATGGAGGTAATACCCTACGTCCTGCTTGATTAATATTAATGAATATGAGTGTTACAAGAGTTGATCTACCACGAGATCGTAATGGCTAAACCCTACAACTCTAGCTTGTATGACTATGGTAATGAGTATAACCTTTCCGGACTAACCCCTCCGGTTTATATAGACACCGGGGGGGAATCTAGGGTTACATAGAGTTAGTTACATAATAAGGAATCTTCATAGTCGGTCGCCAAGCTTGCCTTCCACGCCAAGGAGAGTCCAATCCGGACACGGGTATAGTCTTCGGCCTTCATGTCTTCACAGCCCATCAGTCCGGCCCATGGATAATAAGCCGGACGCCCAAGGACCCCTTAATCCAGGACTCCCTCAGTAGCCCCCGAACCAGTCTTCAATAGCGAGGTGTTCGGCACACAAATTGTCTTCGGCATTGCAAGGCGGGTTCCTCCTTTAATGATCTCCAAGTGATGTATTCGGCCATCGGTTCAATGTCGCTCCCCTCGGCTTCTGCGCGTTAAATAACTTCGCCTCCAAAGTGTCAGGCGAAGGTGGAAGGTCAGGGTATTTTTGCAGATAACACCCCGTCCATGCAAGGAAGAACACCTATTAAAGAGAGTGGATCCTAGATCCATTCGGCATCGCACAAAGGAAATCCCCGGAAACTGCTTAGGAGAAACCATTCTAGCATGGCTAGTGCCCCTAGCTCCTCCACCCATTCCAGCCCAGAGAAAGGCCAGTGGGAGAGGTGTTCAGTGTCACACCAGCCAACTGACGAAGCTGCAGGCGCAGGGGTTTCTTCCCCCCGTAGATCTAGTTCCTGTTCGAGCGGGGCTAGATTCCTTCAACGGTGAGATTCAGGCAGAGGACTTCCCCAATCCATCCGGGGGAGCGCGAGTATGTTTCGTCCCATACCTGCTAAGGGGCGTTGCATTTCCCATTCATCCGTTCCTCCGAGGGCTTCTGGAATACTATGGCCTCCAGCTGCACAACTTCACCCCTGCCTCCATTCTGCACATTGTGGGTTACGTCACTTTATGTGAACTATTCCTGGGTATCGAGGCTCATTTTGAGCGGTGGAGGAAGTTGTTCTGTCTTGTCCTGCGTAATCACGAGGGGTCAATATTTGAAGTGGGCGGAGCCGAAGTATGGCATATCGCTGATACCGGATATCAGTCCGGCATACCAAGGAAGGCATCCAAATAATGGCCTTACGAATTGTTCTATATTGAGGACGTCGCGCTTCCTGACCCAGTTCGAAAGGGTCTTCCTGAATTTGCGAGCGTTCCGCTAAAGAAACGCCACAGTTGGCATCCTCGGAGTCTTGAAGAGGATGACAGCGCAGAAGTTTGCCAGCTTATGAGCAAATTAAAGATGCTCAGTCAGTCCGGACTCAGACTAATCGAGGTAATGGCGATCTCCATAGTGCGTGGGGTTCAGCCGCTACAATACAGAGGGTTGCCCATGTGGCACTATAATGGAGAGGATGTCGCCTCCCGCTATGGCCGAAAGGGTCCAGATACCCCCGCCGCTCTGGCCAAAATATTGGCCGAGCTGTTTAAAGGGGAGGAAGAGGAGTTTCTTCGCATTAAGCGCAGAGATGGATGTTCTATGTATGATCCTCCCAGTTGGGTAATCTTCGACCCCTCTATTCCACTCATTCCCCTTCTGGATTACTTTTGATAAATTTCAAGTCTGTTTATGATAGCACTGGCGGAAGGTCACCAAAGGACTTCATAGTCCTGCCCCATAGCCGGAGATCCACAACCGGGAGCTAGATCCTGGGTTTGAAGAGGATCCGGATATATTCGTGGTGCTTGCGGTGGGAGTGTTTTACCAGACAAGCTATGATGGCACAGAAGTGGCCATCACCGCCGACTACCCTGGCCTTCTTCCTGCTTCACATGTAAATAATTAAGAAACACCTTCTCTAAAAGAGTGCTCTTATTCTGCCTCACCCACCGCACTATATCATGCTTCACAGGGGAGACGTTCAGCGATTTCGAATAGATCGGCTCCCGCTACGGGCAAGCCTTCCAAGAGGAAAGCAAACGAAGACATGGCCATGCCTTCATCAAAGAGGTATGAATTCGCCAACCCGCACCTGAGCAGTCACGTCCAACCGTGACCTCCCCGTTTTCCATGTATCAGGAGGAAGGTGCGCCGGACTATATCCGGAGGTTTGAGCGGTTGTACTTCCCACAGCCAGGATTCAAATCCTGCCATGCAGATAGGGGATGATGCAGGGGCGACGCCAGACTGTCCTCCAGCCAAGGACTCGGCTGATGTATCTGTCACAAACTCAGGAGTGGAGAGTGCCATGAATCATCGGCGTCGCCGGGCCATTTTACAAGACCCTAGCTTTTCAGAAGAGTCGTTTAAAGCCTTCAGCTCAGCCGATGCATACATCCGGGCTGCTCGAGATGGGATTAACAGGGCCACAAAGCAACATTTGAAAGATGTGCAGGTAAATTCGCTTTATCTGACTATGATAAATGTATGCAGTAGCCCCCGAGACTTAAAGGAGTTGAAACAACTGATTTAAGGATCAATGTATAACCAGGTGCTTACAGAGAAGAATACCCAGCTAGCTCAGGAACTAGAAAAGTGTCAGCGCCAGCTACTTCCTGCCAATGCCGAACTGGAGAAATACAAGGCATCTCCAGGTAATATGTTCCTCTACCGAAAATTCATATTGATACACCGATAGTGTGAATCTGGGTTCTAATCTTTGTGTTGGGTCGTTAGACCAAGTACGAGAGCAGCTGGACGCCGCTTGAAGCGAAGAACACGGAGCCAAAAAGCTACTAGCAGCGGGCGAGCGTGTATTGACAAAAGTCGTTGAAGAGAAAAAGAAACTCCAGGATTCGAACACCAAACTAGGCGAAGAGCTGAAAGATGTGCGAGCGCAGCTAGCCGACTCTGTGAAGGAGAACAAGAAGCTCTAAGGTGGCATATCTAGTACGTGGCCGCTTTTATCTTATAGCAGTTTGCAGGTAACGGTAGCTGATATAGCCGTGATTGCAGGTGTATTGACAAACCGCCCCGAAGAGGAAGTGTCCGGATCATCAAATGATCATCTGCAAGGACTGTCGCAGTTGCACGAGCAAGCTCGGCAGGCTATGCGGAGTGTAGCCAAGGCTTTATGGCCATCCGACTCCCCTCCAGGAAGCATGGAGAAGCTGGTAGAGCTATTCAAGGGAGCGCGGTAGCGTATCCGGCTGTGGAAGATATCCGCCTGCCGAGAGGGTGCGCGAGAGGCCTGGGCCATGGTGAAGACGTGATATACCAAGCTAGGGACGTGGCCCGTGTCGGGCCGGTAGGGACGAATGGGGAAGAAATTCCCATTAGTATAGTATATGACCAAGTAGAGGTGGCTTCCAAATATTTCCAACAGGATTGTAAGTTAGACTACATGTTGGAAGGTGTAGAGGAAGAGGTGTTCGAGTCCAAGTGACTGTGTACTTTCCACATCTTGCTGAATTGTATATCATTTGTCATGGCAGACCTTTTCGCTTCAACCTCCAGACCCGAAGGTGCAGAGTGTTTCCGAATATCGTCGCGGCCGAATAGGCCGGGGTATGCCTCGAAAACTAGGCGTAGGGGTCATAGTTGCTTGAACAGACAAGTTGTATCCGGCTAGCTATGTTATATTACATTGATATCATAAGAAACATCTTCCAGAGAGAATAGTTCAATTAAGGGTTCCTTTCCCTGGGTGTGCATGCATTTAATGTACAAGTCCAAATTGTGATGCGAGCACCACAGTTTGTATAACTTCTGGGGGTGCACAATGGAGTGAGTTTAGAAAACATCTTTAATTCACTGACTGAATACTCCATTAAGAACGCTAGCATTTGGCTTCACCCAGTCTGAGGTACACATCCGGATGACCCGGCAGTAACAATCGCAGAGGTGCTCCCTTTATGCCCTAGCGGAACTAACGGGAACATAGGGCATAAGAACAGGAGCCAGGCAACCCAACTTGGCCAAAACTTAAGTCATATCGATGCATATAGTGGCAAAGAAAAGGTACATATGGAAAAACTCAGATGTGAGGAGCTTAATGCTCAAGGAATGACAAGAACTTCTGTCCGAGAAACACCCAGGTACCAGTGACATACGTTTTTAGAGATGTATGTGTGGATGGTGTGCGGTCTAGTCATATCAAAGCACTAAAGCAAGAAAGAAGAAAATAATCGGAAAAAGGAGAAAAAATAATGGAAACTACATGGGAGGAGTTCTACCTCTTGAGAACTGCGTTGGTTTTCCCTTGAAGAGGAAAGGGTGATGCAGTAAAGTAGCGTAAGTATTTCCCTTAGTTTTTTAGAACCAAGGTATCAATCCAGTAGGAGATCACGCTCAAGTCCCACGCACCTACACAAACAAATAAGAACCTCGCAACCAACGTGATAAAGGGGTTGTCAATCCCTTCACGGTCACTTACGAGAGTGAGATCTGATAGATATGATAAGATAATATTTTTGGTATTTTTATGATAAAGAGAAATAAAGATGCAAAGTAAAATAAAAGGGCAATAGAAATAACTAAGTATTGGAAGATTAATATGATGGAAGATAGACCGGGGCCATAGGTTTCACTAGTGGCTTCTCTCAAGAGCATAAGTATTACGGTGGGTAAACGAATTACTGTCGAGCAATTGATAGAATTGAGCATAGTTATGAGCATATCTAGGTATGATCATGTATATAGGCATCACGTCCGTGACAAGTAGACCGAAATGATTCTGCATCTACTACTATTACTCCACACATCGACCGCTATCCAGCATGCATCTAGAGTATTAAGTTCATAAGAATAGAGTAATGCTTTAAGGAAGATGACATGATGTAGAGGGATAAACTCATGCAATATGATATAAACCCCATCTTTTTATCCTCGATGGAAACAATACAATACGTGTCGGTTCCCTTTCTGTCACTGGGATCGAGCACCGCAAGATTGAACCCAAAGCTAAGCACTTCTCCCATTGCAAGAAAGATCAATCTAGTAGGCCAACCAAACTGATAATTCGAAGAGACTTGCAAAGATAAACCAATCATACATAAAAGAATTCAGAGGAGAATGAAATATTGTTCATAGATAATCTGGATCATAAACCCACAAATCATAGGATCTCGACAAACACACCGCAAAAGAAGATTACATCGAATAGATCTCATGGAAGATCGAGGAGAACTTTGAATTGAGATCCAAAGAGAGAGAAGAAGCCATCTAGCCAATAACTATGGACCCGAAGGTCTGAAGTGAACTACTCACACATCACCGGAGAGGCCATGGAGTTGATGTAGAGGCCCTCCTTGATCAATGCCCCCTCCGGTGGAGCTCTAGAAAAGGCCCCGAGATGGGATCTCTCAGGTACAGAAGGTTGCGGCGGTGGAATTAGGTTTTTGTGGTGCCCCTGGATGTTTTGGGGGTACGTGGATATATATATAGGGGGAAGAAGTACGACAGTGGAGCAACGAGGGGCTCACGAGGGTGGAGGGCGCGCCTAGGGGGGTAGGTGCGCCCCCGTGCCTCGTGCCTCGATCGTTTCTTGATGCACACCCCAAGTCTCCTGGATTACGTTTTTTGAGAAAATCATGTTCCTGAAGGTTTCATTCCGTTTGACTCTGTTTGATATTCCTTTTCTTCAAAACCCTAAAATAGGCAAAAAAATCAGCAATTTGGGCTGGGCCTTCGGTTAGTAGGTTAGTCCCAAAAATGATATAAAAGTGTAAAATAAAGCCCATTAACATCCAAAATAGATAATATAATAGCATGGAGCAATCAAAAATTATAGATACGTTGGAGACGTATCAAGCATCCCCAAGCTTAATTCCTGCTCGTCCTCGAGTAGGTAAATGATAAAAAAAGAATAATTTTTGATGTGGAATGCTTTCTAACATGTTTCTCAATGTAATTTTTCTTTATTGTGGCATGAATTTCAGATCCATATGATTCAAGATAAAAGTTTAATATTTACATAAAAATAATAATACTTCAAGCATACTAACTAAGCAATTATGTCTTCTCAAAATAACATGGCCAAAGAAATTTATCCCTAGAAAATCATATAGTCTGGCTATGCTCTATCTTCACCACACAAAATATTTAAAGCATGCACAACCCCGATGACAAGCCAAGCAATTGTTTCATACTTTTGGTGTTCTCAAACTTTTTCAATGTTCACGCAATATATGAGTGTGAGCCATGGATATAACACTATATGGTGGAATAGAATGGTGGTTGTGGAGAGGACAAAAAGGAGAAGATAGTCTCACATCAACTAGGCATATCAACGGGCTATGCAGATGCCCATTAATAGATATCAATGTGAGTGAGTAGGGATTGCCATGCAACGGATGCACTAGAGCTATAAGTGTATGAAAGCTGAACAAAAGAAACTAAGTGGGTGTGCATCCAACTTGATTGCTCACGAATACCTAGGGCAATTTGAGGAAGCCCATCATTGGAATATACAAGCCAAGTTCTATAATGAAAAATTCCCACTAGTATATGAAAGTGATATCATAGGAGACTCTCTATCATCAAGATCATGGTGCTACTTTGAAGCACAAGTGTGGAAAAGGATAGTAACATTGTCCCTTCTCTCTTTTTCTCTCATTTCTTTTTTCTCTTTTTTTCTTTGGGCCTTCTTTTTTTGCCTCTTTTCTTTTTTTCGTCCAGAGTGTCATCCCGACTTGTGGGGGAATCATAGTCTCCATCATCCTTCCCTCACTTGGGACAATGCTCTAATAATGATGATCATCACACTTTATTTACTTACAACTCAAGAATTACAACTCGATACTTGGAACAAGATATGACTCTATGTGGATGCCTCCGGCGGTGTACCGGGATGTGCAAAGATGCATGAGTGGCATGTATGGAAGAATTATGAATGGTGGCTTTGCCACAAATATGATGTCAATTACATGATCATGCAAGCAATATGACAATTATGAAGCGTGTCATAATAACGGAATGGTGGAAAGTTGCATGGCAATATATCTCGGAATGGCTATGGAAATGCCATAATAGGTAGGTATAGTGGCTGTTTTGAGGAAGGTATATGGTGGGTTTATGGTACCAGCGAAAGTTGCGCGATACTAGAGAGGCTAGCAATGGTGGAAGGGTGAGAATGCGTATAATCCATGGACTCAACATTAGTCATAAAGAACTCACATACTTATTGCAAAAATCTAAAAGTTATCAAAGCAAAGTATTACGGTCATGCTCCTAGGGGGATAGATTGGTAGGAAAATACCATCGCTCGTCCCCGACCGCCACTCATAAGGAAGACAATCAATAAATAAATCATGCTCCGACTTTATCACATAACGGTTCACCATACGTGCATTCTATGGGAATCACAAACTTCAACACAAGTATTTCTAAAATTCACAACTACTCAACTAGCATGACTCTAATATCACCATCTCCATATCTCAAAACAATTATCAAGTATCAAACTTCTCATAGCATTCAACGCACTTGTATGAAAGTTTTTATTATTGCCACGTTGTTCTAAAGGACCCTCAAAATAATATAAGTGAAGCATGAGAGATCAATTATTTCTATAAAATAAAACCACCACCGTGCTCTAAAAGATATAAGTGAAGCACTTAGAGCAAAAACTATATAGCTCAAAAGATATAAGTGAAGCACATAGAGTATTCTAATAAATTCCCAATCTTGTGAGTCTCTCTCAAAAGGTGTGTACAGCAAGGATGATTGTGGTAAACTAAAAGGCAAAGACTCAAATCATACAAGACGCTCCAAGCAAAACACATATCATGTGGTGAATAAAAATGTAGCTCCAAGTAAAGTTACCGATAGACGAAGACGAAAGAGGGGATGGCTTCCGGGGCATCCCCAAGCTTAGGCTTTTTGGTGTCCTTGTATTTTAACTTAGGGTGCCATGGGCATCCCCAAGCTTAGGCTCTTTCCACTCCTTGTTCCATAATCCATCAAATCTTTACCCAAAACTTGAAAACTTCACAACACAAAACTCAAAATAGAAAATCTCGTGAGCTCCGTTAGCGAAAGAAAACAAAACACCACTTCAAGGTACTGTAATGAACTCATTATTGATTTATATTGGTGTTAAACCTACTGTATTCCAACTTATCTATGGTTTATAAACTCTTTTACTAGCCATAGATTCATCAAAATAAGCAAACAACACACGAAAAACAGAATCTGTCAAAAACAAAAGAGTCTGTAGTAATCTGTAGCTAACACAACTTCTGGAACCCCAAAAATTCTAAAATAAATTGCTGGACGTGAGTAATTTATATATTAATAATCTTCAAAAAGAATTAACTAAATAGCACTTTCCAAATAAAAATGAACAGCAATTCTCGTGAGCGCTAAAGTTTCTGTTTTTTTACAGCAAGATCAAAAAGACTTTCCCCAAGTCTTCCCAACGGTTCTACTTGGCACAAACACTAATTAAACACAAAAAACACAACCAAAACAGAGGCTAGATAAATTATTTATTACTAAACAGGGACAAAAGGCAAGGAATAAAAATAAAATTGGGTTGCCTCCCAACAAGCGCTATCGTTTAACGCCCCTAGCTAGGCATAAAAGCGAAGATAGATCTAGGTATTGCCATCTTTGGTGGGCAATTCTTCAATAAGACACCTATAGCTTTTAGGAGTTTCTTTCTTCTTATTAATTATCAAACTCCTAGGCACGAAATCAATAAAATAATTTGTATCAAAAGGTTCCTTAAGGATAGTGAGAAAATTGGGGCGAACACTTATGGATTTGAGGTCCGCATTTTACTTACTAGAAGTTTCACCCTTATTTTTAGGAACATCCATCAATTTAGTAATCTTAGCATTAGGAGGAGTGTTTTTCTTGGAAGAAAAGGCATACCCAAGGTTGGTAATAATATCCTCAATTTTATCAATTCTAGTGGAATCTTGATCTATCTTTTCATTAACCATAGGTCCCTTTTCTGTAAAACTTTTAAGAGCAACTCCTACCTTAGATCTGTATTGGGTAATTTGGTTATGTATCTTTCTATCCAAATTTTCAATCAACTATATAGTGGCAACTTTATTTTCAATAATTTCAAGCCGTTGCAACACGTGTTCCAAAGTTAAAATAGTTCCATTAACCAAAAGAGGTGGTGGGCCTAACAAATCTATCATAGAATTATAAGAATCAAAAGTATGACTACCCAAGAAATTTCCTCCGGTAATGGTATCAAGAATATATCGGTTCCAAGGAGTGATGCCTACATAAAAATTGCGAAGAAGAACAGAAGTAGATTGCTTCCTAGTAGATCTATTTTGCGCATTGCAAATTCTATACCAAGCATCTTTTAGATTTTCTCCCTCCCTTTGTTTAAAATTAAGAACTTCATTCTCGGGAGACAAAGGAGTAGATAAAGGACTAGCCATAATGACAAGGCAAGCAATCCAACACACGAGAAAACAAGAAATGGGCAAAAAGGCAAATAGAAAAATAGAAGGGGAACGGAGAAGAGAGGGCGAATAAAACGGCAAGGGTGAAGTGGGGGAGAGGAAAACGAGAGGCAAATGGCAAATAATGTAATGCGAGGGATAAGAGTTTGTGATGGGTACTTGGTATGTCTTGACTTAACTTGGCTTGGTGCGAATCTCCCCGGCAACAGTGCCAGAAATGGCTCGTTGTCGGAGTCCAATCTTGACTTGACTTGGCGTGAATCTCCCCGGCAACGGCGCCAGAAATCCTTCTTGCTACCTCTTGAGCACTGCGTTGGTTTTCCCTTGAAGAGGAAAGGGTGATGCAGTAAAGTAGCGTAAGTATTTCCCTCGGTTTTTGAGAACCAAGGTATCAATCTAGTAGGAGATCACGCTCAAGTCCCACACACCCACAAACAAATAAGAACCTCGCAACCAACACGATAAAGGGGTTGTCAATCCCTTCACGGTCACTTACGAGAGTGAGATCTGATTGATATGATAAGATAATATTTTTGGTATTTTTATGATAAAGAGAAATAAAGATGCAAAGTAAAATAAAAGGGCAATAGAAATAACTAAGTATTGGAAGATTAATATGATGGAAGATAGACCGGGGGCCATAGGTTTCACTAGTGGCTTATCTCAAGAGCATAAGTATTATGGTGGGTAACCGAATTATTGTCGAGCAATTGATAGAATTGAGCATAGTTATGAGAATATCTAGGTATGATCATGTATATAGGCATCACGTCTGTGACAAGTAGACCGAAACAATTCTGCATCTACTACTATTACTCCACACATCGACCGCTATCCAGCATGCATCTAGAGTATTAAGTTCATAAGAACAGAGTAATGCTTTAAGGAAGATGACATGATGTAGAGGGATAAACTCATGCAATATGATATAAACCCCATCTTTTTATCCTCGATGGCAACAATACAATACATGTCGGTTCCCTTTATGTTACTGGGATCGAGCACCGCAAGATTGAACCCAAAGATAAGCACTTCTCCCATTGCAAGAAAGATCAATCTAGTAGGCCAAACCAAACTGATAATTCGAAGAGACTTGCAAAAATAAACCAATCATACATAAAAGAATTCAGAGGAGAATCAAATATTGTTCATAGATAATCTGGATCATAAACCCACAATTCATCAAATCTCGACAAACACACTGCAAAAGAAGATTACATCGAATAGATATCCAAGAAGATCGAGGAGAACTTTGTATTGAGATCCAAAGAGAGAGAAGAAGCCATCTAGCTAATAACTATGGACCTGAAGGTCTGAAGTAAACTACTCACACATCACCGGAGAGGCCATGGAGTTAATGTAGAGGCCCTCCCTGATCGATGCCCCCTCCGATAGAGCTCCAGAAAAGGCCCTGAGATGGGATCTCTCAGGTACAGAAGGTTGCGGGGGTGGAATTAGGTTTCCGTGGTTCCCCTGGATGTTTGGGGGTACGTGGATATATATAGGTGGAAGAATTACGTCGGTGGAGCAATGAGGGGCCCAGGAGGGTGGAGGGCGCGCCCAGGGTTGTAGGCGCGCCCCCTGCCTCGTGCCCTCCTCGATCGTTTCTTGACGCACATGCCAAGTCTCCTGGATCACGTTTGTTGAGAAAATCACGTTCTCGAAGGTTTCATTCCGTTTGGACTCCGTTTGATATTCCTTTTCTTCGAAACCCTAAAATACGCAAAAATAATAGCAATTTGGGCTGGGCCTCCGATTAGTAGGTTAGTCCCAAAAATGATATAAAAGTGTAAAATAAAGCCCATTGACATCCAAAATAGATAATATAATAGCATGGAGCAATCAAAAAATATAGATATGTTGGAGACGTATCAAGGAGGAGACGAACAAGTGGTTTGGCGCTAGGCATAGAATCTCCGGAGTCTGGCCGTGTTCCAGGGGTTCGACTCGAGGCGATTGGCTGATGCATCATGAAGATGATACGCTCCTCCGGTGAGAACTTCGTCAATTATGAAGGGACCCTCCCATTTGGGCTTGAGTTTGTCCTTTTTCTTCTCCGGCAGGCGTAGAACCAGTTCGCCAACGTTGTAAGTCTTGGCTCGTACTTCTCTGCTTTGATATCTTCGAGCCTGTTGTTGGTAAAATTCTAACGGGCTTTTGCGACATCACGTTCCTCCTCCAGGGCATCTAGGCCATCCTGCAAATCAAGCTCGGCTTCTCTCTCTTCGTACATACGCACTCAAGGTGAGTCATGAATAATATCGCAGGGCAATACAGCCTCTGCGCCATACACCATGAAGAAAGGTGTGTATCCGGTAGTGCGGTTGGGCATGGTCCATAGCCCCCATAGTACGGAGTCGAGCTCCTTGACCCAGTTCTTGTCTGATTCTTTCAAATACCGCACTAGTATGGGCTTGATGCCGCTCATAATAAGACTGTTGGCTCGTTCGACTTGACTGTTGGTTTGTGGGTGGTAGACGGAGGCGTAATCGAGTTTAATACCCAGATTAGTACACCAGGTTTTTACCTCGTCGGTTGTGAAATTGGAGCCGTTGTTAGTGATGATGCTGTCTGGGACACCATAACGGTGCACAACACCGGATATGAAGTCTATCACTGGGCCGGACTCAGCCGTTTTAACCGGCTTAGCCTCTATCCACTTAGTGAATTTGTCCACCATAACCAGCAGATATTTTTTCTTGTGGCTTCCCCCTTTAAGGGGTCCAACCATATCGAGTCCCCAGACCACAAAAGGCCAAGTGATGGGGATTGTTTATAAGGCGGTGGGGGGCATATGGCTTTGATTGGCAAAGAGTTGGCATCCGACGCAACGTTGGACAAGGTCCTGTGCATCTGCTCGGGCCGTCGGCCAATAAAAATATGTACGGAAGGCCTTGCTAACAAGGGCCTGAGCTGCGGCGTGGTGACCGCCGAGTCCGACATGAATTTCAGCCAAGAGCAGCTGCCCCTCTTCCTCGGATATACATCGTTGAAGGACTCCGGTGGCGCTTTTCTTGTAGAGCTCTCCATCATGAACCTTGTAGACCTTTGAACACCGGACAATGCAGCGGCCCTCATTCTGGTCCTCGGGAAGCTCTTTCCTGTTGAGGTAGGCCAGGAAGGGTTCGGTCCATGGGGCAATGACTGCCATGATGAGATGCGCCGACGATGTTATTTCGATGGCTGAGCCCCCGATGACGTTGGTGTTTATGGGATCTTGGATTATGTTTGGTTCCGAACTAGTATTGCCATTTTCCCCTGCCACACCACGGATGGCTTAAAGAGCCTTTCCAGGAAAATATTAGGTGGGACGGGGTCGCGCTTAACGCCGATACGAGCAAGAACATCCGTCGCTTGATTACTTTCTCGAGCCACATGATGGAACTCGAGCCCCTCGAACCGGGCCGACATTTTTATGACTGCGTTACGATACACTGCCATCTTCAGATCTTTAGCGTCGAAATCTCCGTTTATTTGAGATATTGCAAGGTTTGAGTCCCCGCCTACTTCTAGGCGTTGTATGCCCATGGAGACAGCCATCCGGAGACCATGTAATAAGGCCTCGTATTCGGCTGCGTTATTGGAGTCTGTGTATAGTATTTGGAAACGTACTGGATGATGTCTCTAGTAGGGGACGTTAAAATGACGCCCACCCCTAACCCTGCCAGCATTTTGGAGTCGCCGAAGTACATGACCCAATTGGAGTATGTGTCGTACTCTTTAGGGAGTTCGACCTCTGTCCATTCGGCGACGAAGTCGGCCAGTACTTGGGATTTGATAGCTCAATGTGGTTTATATGTAATGTCAAATGGGAGGAGTTCGATGGCCCATTTGGCAATCTGGCCCGTAGCATCGCGGTTGTTTATAATGTCATTGAGTGGTACTTCGGAGGCCACCGTGATGGAACACTCCTGGAAGTAGTGACGGAGCTTTCGCGATGCCATGAAGACCGCTTATGCTATTTTTTGATAATGAGGGTACCGGGATTTGCATGGTGTAAGGACAGTAGATACGTAGTATACTGGCTTCTGAAGCGGGAATTTATGTCCGTCCTGTTCTCGTTCAACGACGAGTACGGCGCTCACCAACTAGTGTGTTGCCGATATGTATAATAACATCGGTTCGCCGGCGTTTGGTGCGGCCATGATTGGATTGCTCGCAAGAAGGGTTTTTATTTCCTCCAGTCCGGTTGTTGCCGCGTCCGTCCACTCGAAGTGGTCGGTTCGCCGGCGATAGAGTGGTAGTGCCTTTTCTCCCAATCTAGAGATAAAGCGGCTTAGAGCTGGTACGCAACCAGCAAGCTTTTGAACTTGTTTAAGGTCTGTTGGCTTAGCCAATTGTGACAAAGCTCGAATTTTGGCTGGGTTTGCCTCGATTCCTCTATTGGAAATGTTGAAGCCCAGCAGTTTTCCAGCGGGGACACCGAAGACACACTTTTCCGGGTTGAGCTTAATGTCATACACCCGGAGGTTGTCGAATGTAAGACGTAAGTCGTCTATTAGTGTTTCGACATGCTTGGTTTTGATGATGATGTCATCGACGTAGGCTTCTACTGTTTTGCCGATCTGTTTCTCCAGGCATGTTTGAATCATGCATTGGTATGTGGCGCCGGCGTTCTTGAGCCCAAAGGGCATGGTGTTGAAGCAGAATGGCCCATATGGGGTGACAAATGTTGTTGCCGCTTGATCGGACTCCTTCATTTTGATTTGATGGTATCCGGAATATGCATCGAGGAAACACAGTGAGTCGTGTCCTGCGGTGGCGCCGATGATTTGATAAATGCGGGGGAGGGGAAGGGATCCTTAGGGCAAGCCTTATTGAGGTCTTTGAAATCGACGCACAAGCGCCAGGATTTGTCCTTCTTTGGTACCATCACCAGGTTTTCCAGCCAGTCCGGGTGTTTGATTTCTCTAATGAATCCGGCCTTGATGAGTTTGGCCAGCTCCTCCCCCATGGCTTGTCGCTTGGGTTCGGCAAAGCGCTGCAGTGATTGCTTGACCGGTTTAAACCCCTTTAATATATTGAGGCTATGTTCGGCCAGCTCGCGTGGGATCCCTGGCATATCTGAAGGGTGCCAGGCGAATATGTCCCAGTTTTCACGCAGGAATTCTCGTAGTGCGGTGTCAACTGTTGGGTTCATTTGAGCTCTGATAGATGCTATCTTCTTGGGGTCCGTTGGGTGGACTTGGAATTTGACTATTTCTTTTGCTGGTTTAAAGGATGTGGATTTAGGCCGTTTGTTAAGGATCACGTCGTCCCTGTCCATCGTGGAGCGTAGTGCGGTTAATTCGTCGACCGCGAGGGCTTCGGATAGCTCCTCCAGGGCCAGGGATGCGGTTTTGTTTTTAGCGCGGAGTGCTATGTCCGGATCACTGACGAGAGTGATTATACCGTTTGATCCAGGCATTTTGAGCTTCATATACCCGTAATGGGGTATGGCCTGAAAGCGTGAAAAAGCATCCCGCCCCAACAGGGTGTGATATCCACTCCTGAAAGGGGCCACTTGGAAAGTTATTTCTTTGGACTGATAGTTCTCCGACGTGCCGAATACTACGTCAAGTGTGATTTTGTCCGCGCACCGCGCCTCCCGACTAGGAATAATTCCTCGGAAGGTTGTGTTACTTTGCATGATGTGGCTCCTGTCTATTTCCATTTTATGGAGTGTGTCCTCATAAATGAGGTTTAGTCTGCTGCCGCCGTCCATGAGGACCTTGGTAAGTCGAAACCCATCCATGATGGGACTAAGGACTAACGCGTTTGGCGCTCGTACTGTTCTATACTTTGGTTCATCACCGGTGTTGAATGTTATAGCCGTGTCATTCCAGGTGTTTATCACAGCAATTTGGCAGACTTCGGCGAGCTCGCAAAGCGCCCTTTTGCGCTTGTTGTTTGGAGCGAATGTCTCAAAGACCGTCAATACTCTTGAGTTATCATCCCCTGGGGGATGCCGTCCTGGGTCGTCCTTGATAAAGATGTCCTCGCCGCTCTTGGCTACCTGGCGTAGTATTCAACATGCTCTAAGGCTGTGGGTTGCCACAGTATCTGGTGTTGTATGTATTTTGCATGGGCCATCGAGCCACCCCACCAGAACGGTGCCGTGCCGCATAGCAGTTTTGTGTTTCTTGACTGTTGGACTGGGTGTGCCGTGAGGGTGCGCCCTTTTCGCCTGTAGGGGGAGTTGAGTTGGGACTGACGGTTCCCAGCGAGCTACCTGAGTTTTCTAGGTGCTCTCCATCGTGTTGTACTTTTGTACGATGGTTACTAAGTCAGCGAATTTCAGTATGCGGCGGCGATTGATGGCGTTGAGGATTCCTTCGTCCACGCAATTGTTGCAGAATGTGATATTGCGTCCTCGTCAAGGCAATCTTTTACCTTGTCCTTGACAAGGAGGAATGTGGCCCAGAAATGGTGGACCGTTTCATGAGACTGTTGTTTTATGCTCATGAGAGCGTGTATATCCGGGTGGGTGGGTGGAATTAAATCCGAACCCCGACCTGACCGGTTATCCGGAGTCTGACGACCTTCCGGGCTTAACAGTCCGTGTTCCGGAATATCTTCTGATTGTTTAGGACCGCCGTCCGATGCTATGTTCGGAGGGCTGGTCGCGTCCTTTCGCGGGTGAGTATCCGGCTCTTCCTGACCGGCGATCCGAACATATCCGTATTCGGTATAGAAGAAGACTCGTCGTCCTGTTCCATGACTACCGCAATCTGGTGAGTGACCGGTAGGGTATCGATTTCTCCTTGATCGGTTTTAGGCCCAATCCGATCGTAGTCTGTGGCTATTCCCGAAGCGGCGATGCGATCTAGGAGTTCGTTCAAAGACGAAAACTCCATTGGATCCATCTGCTTGGAGTTCCCGGAGTTGATGCGAAAGGGGTTTTTCGATGGCCCGAGAGGTCATCATCGGCTCAACGGCCGATTGGGCGATCATAGTAAAGCCGCCCAGCCGGAGGGTTTGGCCTGGGGCCAGAGCTCCACCGGAGGTGATGTTGTCTTTAAGGACAAGGCGAGCCATCGAGCCTTTCGTCGACGGCACAGTGGAACTCTCAATGAAAGCACCAATGTAGGTGTTAAAACCTGCGGATCTCGGTTAGGGGGTCCCGAACTGTGCGTCTAGGATCGATGGTAACAGGAGACGGGGGACACGATGTTTACCCAGGTTCAGGCCCTCTCTATGGAGGTAATACCATACGTCCTGCTTGATTGATATTGATAAATATGAGTGTTACAAGAGTTGATCTACCACAAGATCGTAATGGCTAAACCCTAGAAGTCTAGCTTGTATGACCATGGTAATGAGTATATCCTTTCCGGACTAACCCCTCCGGTTTATATAGACATCGGGTGGGGAATCTAGGGTTACATAGAGTTGGTTGCATAAGAAGGAAACTTCATAGTCGGTCGCCAAGCTTGCCTTCCACGCCAAGGAGAGTCCGATCCGGACATGGGTACAGTCTTCGGCCTTCATGTCTTCACAGCCCATCAGTCCGGCCCATGGATAACAGGTTGGACGCCCGAGGACCCCTTAATCTAGGACTCCCTCAACCGCGTCCCAATCTTTTGCTAGCCTTCATTTTGCACTAAGTATGATAACTACTTGTGCATCTAAAAACCTTTAACCCAGTTTTGCCACATGAGTCCACTATATCTACCTATATGCGGTATTCTTTTGCCGTTCTAAGAAAATTTGCATGTGCCATCTCTAATTTTCAAAATAAACTTCTCTTTTGTGTGTTTGTTTCGCTCGCGGAGCAGTGAGGGGTGGCTAATATTTTCCATACTAGATGTGTTATTCTCAAGATGAGTATTTATTCACTTGTCATTGCATGAGAGTAAGGCAAAGGTATTAGGGACGCCCAGTCCCGAAATGCAAAAAAAATGAATTTACTTTATGTTGTCAAATAATAAATTCCTTGGAAAGGGTTGGTATGGAGGGCACTCGTGGATACGGTTAGCCATGGAAAGTGAAAGTATGGTGGAAAAAGGAATAAACTTTATTTTCTGTTTGGGGACCGCCTATGATATATCTATGCATGGAAAGTATTGGAAACTATAAGTCATTTTCGTTGGTGGGATGGATACACCTCTCAAAATGTTTTTATCTCTAAGTTTGTCGATTTGAGCTATGGCACCTCTACAAATCCATGCTTCCCTCTGCGAAGGGCCTTTATTTTACTTTATGCAATTTTTATTTTTGAATTTGAGTCTCCATCTTCTCTTATAAAAGCACCAACTAGGAGGCAATATGATTGTACTTAAGTATTGGGTGTAGCTAATATTCGAGTGTGTTTCATGAATGGATCAATGTTTGAGCATGATGGGCTTGAGATAGCTTATTTTAGCGTTGATATTTTGAAAGACGATCCCTTTTTGATATGCTTGAGTATCTAAATTATCATGTCAAAACTAGACTATTGCTTTGAACAACTAGAAGTCCAATTGTCCATGTTATAAAGAAAAGAATATGATATAACATGATAGGCAGCATTGCACATCAAAAATTCTGTTTTTATCACTTACCTACTCGAGGAAGAGTAGGAGTTAAGCTTGGGGATGCTGATACGTCTCCAATGTATCTATAATATTTGATTGTTCCATGCTGTTATATTATCAATCTTGGATGTTTTATAATCATTTTATAGTCATTTTATATCATTTTGGTACTAACTTATTGACATAGTGCCAAGTGCCAGTTCCTGTTTTTTCCGTGTTTTTTATATCGCGGAAAATGAATATCAGACAAAGTCCAAATGCCACGAAACTTTACAGAGAATTTTTATGGGCCAAAAGGAACACAACGGGCCCTGGCTACGTCTGGGGGGTGCTCGGTGGCACAACCCACCAGGGCGCGCCAAGAGGCCCAGGCACGCCCTGGTGGGTTGTGTCGACCTCGGGTGCCCCCCGGACCGCCTCTTTGCTCTATAAATACCCAAAATTCCCAGAACCCTAGGGGAATTGATGAAATATTCCTCCAGCCGCAGCAGAGTCCAGAACCACCAGATCCAATCTAGACACCATCTCAGATGGGGTTCACCACCTCCATTGGTGCCTCTCTGATGATGTGTGAGTAGTTCTTTGTAGATCTTCGGGTCCGTAGTTAGTAGCTAGATGGCTTCATCTCTCTCTCCCTCTCTCTCTCTTGATCCTCAATACAATGGTCTCTTGGAGATCCATATGATGTAACTCTTTTGCGGTGTTTTTGTTGGGATCCGTTGAACTTTGAGTTTATGATCAGATCTATCTTTTTATATCCATGGAAGTTATTTGAGTTTCTTTCATCTCTTATATTCATGATTGCTTATAGCCTCGTATTTCTTCTCCGATATTTGGGTTTTGTTTGGCCAACTTGATCTATTTATCTTGTAATGGGAAGAGGTGCTTTGTAGTGGGTTCGATCTTACGGTGCTTGATCCCAGTGACAGAAAGGGAAACGACACATATGTATAGTTGCTACTAAGGATAAAACGATGGGGTCTATCTCTACATAGATAGATCTTGTCTACATCATTTCATCGTTATTATTGCATTACTCCGTTTCTCCATGAACTTAATACACTAGATGCATGCTGGATAGTGGCCGATGTGTGTAGTAATAGTAGTAGATGCAGGAAGGAGTCGGTCTACTAATCTTGGACGTGATGCCTATATAATAATCATTGCCTGGATATCATCATAATTATTTTAAGTTCTATCAATTGCCCAACAGTAATTTGTTTACCCACCGTTTGCTATTTTTCTCGAGACAAGCCACTAGTGAAACCTACGGCCCCCGGGTCTTCTTTCTCATATATTTGCCTTTGCGATCTACTTTTATTTGCTTCTATTTTTAGATCTACTAAACCAAAAACCCAAAAATACTTTGCTGCAATTTTCCCTTATTTATTTTATTTGACGTTTGATCTATCAATCTACTACAAATTTATCTCACGTTCGTTTGCCTATCTTGAGGCGCCGTACCCCGAAAGGGATTGACAACCCCTTTAACACGTCGGGTTGCGAGGATTTGTTATCTGTGTGCCTTTTTACGTTGTGTTGCTTGGTTCTCCTACTGGTTCGATAACCTTGGTTTCATATCTGAGGGGAATACCTACCGACCCTGTGCTGCATCATCCCTTCCTCTTTGGGGCAATACCGACGTAGCTTCAAGCGACATCAGAGATGGCCTTGCCGGAGTTATTCAGCTGTTCTCAAAGAAGATACAGGTAAAATTTGACACAAGTTTGCATGGTCGTATGCCAGTAACCCCCGAGACATGAAACGGTGAAGCAAACCGATTTAAGGATCGATAATTTTGTGCAGGTTCTGCAAGAAAAGCACACTATGCTGGCTCAGGAGCTGAACACAAACCAGACGCAACTGAGTGCAGTTACCACCAAACTAGCAGTTTTGAAAGAGACCGCAAAGGGCGGGTTGAGAGACAAAAAACTTGAGGAGGAAAAGGACAAACAGTCTGAAGAGATAGAGAGCTTGAAGTCTCAGCTATCAGCCGCTCAGAAGGAAAATGAAAAGCTGAAGGGCGGCATGTTCGGTGTGTCTTCCTCTCATGTTTAGAACCACCATAGGTACTTCACGTCTAATCGATAATGCGGAATACCATGAATTTGTTACGGCAAGTCTGTTAACTGGTCGACTAGAGGAGGAAGTGTCTGGGTTTCAAGGCGACGTGCTAAAGGAGTTATCCGCCATGCATGCTCGGTCCCGGAAGGCCATGAGGAGTATGGTGAAGGCGTTATGGCCATTTGATACCCCTCCGGAAAGTATGGAAGCCCTGGCAAACCTGTTCAAAGGTGCTCGGCGCCGGTTCGAGCTATGGAAGACATCTGCCTTCCATGAAGGCGCACGAGAAGCCTGGGCCATGATGAAGACACGCTTATGGAAACTGGATCCGAATCATATGGCCCGAGTAGGACCACAGGGACCAGACGGGAAGGAAATCCCGTTAAATTTAGTCCATGATCAAGTAATGCTTGCTACGAAATATTCGCAGGAAGACTGTAGATAAGACAGCCTTATAGACGACATAGAGAAGGAATAGGTTTTGAGCTTAATGTATCGATGCACATTTATGATAAGCCTATGGCTTTGATCCGAACATGTGAAATGATTTTTTCATCGCAGACTTTTGGCTTTAACCTCCAAACCAATAATGGTGATGTGTTTCTGGAAACGTACGACAAGAGGAAGTATCCTTCCAGAAACCAGGCAACCCAGTCATAGTGCTCAAATAGACAAAAAAAATCGAGTTCGGGATGTATGTTATATTACGTATGTAAGAAACAACTTCCAAGGAAAATAGTTCTGTTAAAGGTTCCTTTCCTTGGGTCGTCATGTTATACGTGCCGAGATGTGTGGTTCATAGTACGAAAAAACCGTCTTGAAATGCTTTGAAGATGATTGCAATACAGTGATAGTTTGCCGACCAATTATTCCCTTAAGAACGCTAGCTTTCGGCTTCACCCGTATGAGGTACATGTCCGAATGACCCGGTTGTAACAATCGCAGAGGTGCTCCCTTTATGCCCTAGCCGAACAATCGGGAATGTAGGGCATAAGCACAGGAGCGAGGCAACCCAGCTTGGCAAAAAACTTAAGTCATAGAGGTGCATATAATGGCAAGAAAGGATGTATACCCGCAAACGGCACATGTATTGTGAGCTCTAGGCTTGATATAATAATAAGCTTCTATTTATAGAAGCCCCCGGTCGTGGCTGATACGTCTCCAACGTATCTATAATTTTTTATTGTTCTGTCCTATTATATTATCTATTTTGGATGTTATTGGGCTTATTTATACACTTTTATATTATTTTTGGGACTAACCTATTAACCGGAGGCCTGGCCCAAATTGTTGTTTTCTTGCCTATTTCAGTGTTTTGAAGAAAAGGAATATCAAATGGAGTCCAAACGGAATGAAACCTTCGGGAAAGTTATTTTTGGAATGGAAGCAATCCAGAAGACTTGGAGTATATGTCAGGCAAGCAACGAGGCAGCCACGAGGCAGGGGGGCGTGCCCACCCCCCTGGGCGCGCCCCCCACCCTCGTGAGCCCCTCATTGCTCCACCGACATACTTCTCCCTCCTATATACTCCCTATGTTCCGTATTATTTGTCGTTGGGCATTCACAGTTCAACTTCTCTCACGTTCATTCTCTTTTTGACTTTCCAACTTTACCCCTCCTTCGCCGCTGTCGCCGTAGCTCCCACTCATTCGCTCGCTATCTCCCTCTCCCTTTCCTTGTCGCCGCCCTCTCCTCTCTTCTCTATCTCTGCGGCTCCGCCGCAGCTACGTCGGTCGCAGCTACTTCGCCCCACCCCATACACCTCCTGCACGACCTTGTCGCGCTTGAGCTCGCGGCCCTATCTGCCCGCACCGCCGCCTCCCTGGGGGGCGCAGCCGGCCTGCCGCAAGTACACCTACGCTGTCGCCTCCCTGGGGGCCGCAAGGCAAAGTGGATGGCCGAGGAGAAGGCTCGCGGCGAGGGCCGGGCGCCCAAGTGTGAGGCAGAGCTCGCCTCCCCCAACGATGGCGGCTTCGACCTGAGAGGCCTAGTCTGAGCCGGCGCCGCCACCAAGGCCAAGACCGAGTGAGGCGCCGAGGAAGCTAGCGAGGATGACAAGAAGAAGCCGGCGAGGAAGGGCATCCAGATCGAGGAGATCCCGCCGGCTGTGACGTCCAGATCAAGGTATACTCAGCAGAAAAGATGAGATTTTTTAGGTGTTTGGCCCCAATCTGAATGAAATGTGGGATTTCCAGTACCCCAGTAGCACACTCCAGTACTGTACTCCGGTAGCTTAAATGGAACTTGACTGTTTTGGGTTTTCCAGTAGCTTAATGATCTCTGCATCACCACAAAAGTGCAGATACAAAGCCAGATGATTTGCTTAATGATCTCTAGAGTATATTGAACTTTTCGTGAGTAAGCCAGATGGTTTGCTTTTGCTATCTTGTTAGGTGAGTAAACTGGATTTAAATGAAAGTCAGTGTTCTTGAACTACTCCAGTTAGCTTGCTGATGCTTTCAGCAATCTTGGTGTTTAAATTTGACTTGGTGTAGTAATCTTGGAGCTTAGTGTTCCAGTTAATTTAACACTTGCAGTAGTATAGCACTTGCAATAGTATAGCACTTGCAGTAGTATGGCACTTGCAGTAGTGTGTGACAGCAGTAGTTTAGTGCAAGTTTTAGTTAATTAGCTGGACTAAACAAGATGCTTGGTGATCTACAGGAGTAGGACAAGCAAATCTACTTGAATATTTGTTTACTGAAAGTAAATGAACATTTTACTGCTAGTTTACTGATAGTGTAATCTAGCTTTTGTACTAATATTTCTGTTTCTTTGAACATTTTACTATCAATAAAAATGATGTACTGCTAGTGTACTGCTGCTTTTAGTTAATTCAAATTAGCTAAAACCTTTTACTGTCAAATAGTGCTAATGTTTACTCTATGAAATAAACTACTCCATGTGAAATAAACCTTGCTAGGTGAATCTTGTTTGCATTAGGAGTAGTTGCTGGAAATTTACTGAATTTTGTTTCCAATAGATGCACTGCATTTCACAGAAAGAGTACTCAAGTGCATCACCACAAAAGTGCAGATACAAAGCCAGATTGTAGTAGCTTAAATTAGAACTTTACCATTTTGGAATTTCTGGTAGCTTAACATTATTGTTATCTGCTTTGCTGAATTTAACTGTAGTAAATTACTGTAAATCGAAGATTGCTGGAGTATGTATTGGCAAAAGGCAAGAGGCTCAAGATCTTGTTTAGTTAATTAGGAGTAGTGTACTACTGCTGTAGTTTCTCCATCTGGAGTACAACTCCTCTTCTCTTCTCTTCTTCAGTTAATTAGGAGTAGTTTTAGAGGTAACTAACCGAAACTTTTTACATGTTGACAACAGTAGCATGTGGACCTATCATGGTGATTTCATATCAAAATAGAGGAGTACTCCTGTTCATTTGGAGAACTCATACAACAATTGATATGCATCAAACTTGGGATCAACAGTAGCATGTGGCCTTATCATTCTGGTTTTTGGATGATTTAGTTAATCAAATTTCTCAATTGAGGAACACCTGTACTTGTCATTCTGGTCTTGGGATCAACAGTATCATATGAACTTATCATTCTTGTTTCTGGATGATTTAGTTAATCAATTTGACATCAATTGACCTGGTTTATGGATCCATTGCAGATTCTCTGCGCTGTCCGAGATGAGAAGAGGAGCAACAAGAATCAAGCACAATATAGAGAGGAGAGGAGCAACAGAAGTGGACAGCGTAGTGGCTGACCTCGGGCTCTTGATTGGAGTGGGGGGAGGTAGCCGACGAGGGGTCTATGGCCAGCGGGGAAGGATCTGAAGCTGCGGCGGAGCAGGCAGCCGGCAAGGGAGCTGCGGACCGCGGCGGGGAAGGGCAGCCGGCGAGGGAGCTGCGGACCGCCGCGGGGAAGGGCAACCGGCGAGGGAGCTTCGGGCCGCGATGGGGAAGGGCGGCCGGCGTGGGAGCTTCCGACCGCGGCGGGGAAGGACACCGGAGACGCAAACGGCGGAGGAGCCCGGCGGAAGGGAGGAGCGACGGCGGAGAAGCCTGGCGAGGGGAGGAGCGATGGAGGAAGACGCCTCCAGATCAATTTCAAAACGGGGGTACTTTCGTAATTTCACACCATTTCACCTGGTCAGAACAGAACCTCCAGCGAAAAATAATACGGAACAGAGGGAGTATATCCATATACCCCCCAAACATCCGAGAGCAGAATAGATCGGGAGTTCCGCGGCCAGAAGCCTCCGTAGCCACCGAAAACCAATCTAGACCCGTTCTGGCACCCTGCCGGAGGGGGGAATCCCTCTCCGGTGGCCATCTTCATCATCCCGACGCTCTCCATGACGAGGAGGGAGTAGTTCTCCCTCGGGGCTGAGGGTATGTACCAGTAGCTATGTGTTTGATTTCTCTCTCTCGTGTTCTTGAAGTGGTACGATCTTGATGTATCGCGAGCTTTGCTATTATAGTGGGATCTTATGATGTTTCTCCCCCTCTACTCTCTTGTGATGAATTGAGTTTTCCCTTTGAAGTTGTCTTATCGGATTGAGTCTTCAAGGATTTGAGAACACTTGATGTATGTCTTGCATGTGCTTATCTGTGGTGACGATGGGATATCATGTGATCCACTTGATGTATGTTTTGGTGATCAACTTCCGAGTTCCCGTGAACTTATGCATAGGGGTTGGCACAGGTTTTCATCTTGACTCTCCGGTAGAAACTTTGGGGTACTCTTTGAAGTTCTTTGTGTTGGTTTAATAGATGAATCTGAGATTGTGTGATGCATATCCTATAATAATACCCACGGATACTTGAGGTGACATTGGAGTATCTAGGTGACATTAGGGTTTTGGTGGATTTATGTCTTAAGGTGTTATTCTAGTACGAACTCTATGATAGATTGAACGGAAAGAATAGCTTCGTGTCATTTCACTACGGACTCTTGAATAGATCTATCGGAAAGGATAACTTTGAGGTGGTTTCATACCCTACCATAAGCTCTTTGTTTGTTCTCCGCTATTAGTTACTTTGGAGTGACTCTTCATTGCATGTTGAGGGATAGCTATATGATCCAATTATGTTATTATTGTTGAGATAACTTGCACTAGTGAAAGTATGAACCCTAGGCCTTGTTTCAACACATTGCAATACCGTTTGTGCTCACTTTTATCATTAGTTACCTTGCTGTTTTTATATTTTCATATAGAAAAAACCATTATCTACTATCCATATTGCACTTGTATCACCATCTCTTCGCCGAACTAGTGCACCTATACAATTTACCATTGTATTGGGTGTGTTGCGGACACAAGAGACTCTTTGTTATTTGGTTACAGGGTTGCTTGTGATAGACCATCTTCATCCTACGCCTCCCATGGATTGATAAACCTTAGGTCATCCACTTGAGGGAAATTTGCTACTGTCCTACAAACCTCTGCACTTGGAGGCTCAACAACGTCTACAAGAAGAATGTCGTGTAGTAGACATCAAGCTCTTTTCTGGCGTCGTTGCCGGGGAGGTTAGCGCTTGAAGGTATATCTTTAGATCTTGCAATCAAATCTTTTAGTTTCTTGTTTTATCACTAGTTTAGTCTATAAAAGAAAACTACAAAAATTTGGAATTAAGGTTGCCTCATATGCTTAATCTTTTTAATGTCTTTCGTGAAAATAAGGATTCCGATAATTGTGCCAAAGTGTTAGAAGAAGAATGTATTAAAATGTTTGGCATTAAACCTTTGGATGATGAGCATGATTTCGATGTTATTAGTATGAATTCTTTGAATATCCATGATGCTAATGATATGCAAGGCCACAAGCTTGGGGATGCTATGTTTGATGAAGATGATATTTTTTGTCCCCCAGGTTTTGATGAGCAAATTTATTATGATGAAAGCATCCCTCCTATCTATGATAATTATTGTGATGACACATATGCTATAAAGAATAATGATATTCGTGAAACTCATCATCATGATTTTAACTTTCAATTGGATTATGCCTCACATGGTAGTTATTTTGTTGAGTTTGCTCCCACTACTATTCAAGAGAAGAAATTTGCTTATGTGGAGAGTAATAAAAATTCTATGCTTGTAGATCATGAAAAGAATGCTTTATGTGATGCTTATATTGCTGAATTCAATCATGATGCTACTTCAAATTATTGTGTGGGAGGAATACATGCTTGTAGGAGTTGCAACAATATCAAGTTTCTTCTCTATGTGCTTAAAGTTTTAAAGTTATGCTTGTTTTGCCTTCCTATGCTAGTTAATTATTGTTCCCATAAATTGTTTGCTCACAAAATCCTTATGCATAGGAAGTGGGTTAGACTTAAATGTTCTAGTCATATTCTTCATGATGCTCTCCTTATGTTACAATTCTTATCTTTTATGTGAGCATCATTGAAATCATCATGCCTAGCTAGGGGCGTTAAACGACAGCGCTTGTTGGGAGGCAACCCAACTTCTTTTTTGTTCCTTGCTTTTTGATTCTGTTTAGTAATAAATAATTCATCTAGCCTCTGTTTAGATGTAGTTTTATCCTTTTAATTAGTGTTTGTGCCAAGTAGAACCTTTGGGAAGACTTGGGGAAAGTCTTTGCGATCATGCTGTAAAAAACAGAAACTTTAGCGCTCATGAGATTTGCTGCCATTTTTTATTGGAGAGGGATATTTAATTAATTATTTTTTCAGATGATTAATAGGTAAATTCATCACGTCCATCAATTTATTTTAGATTTTTTGGGGTTCCATAAGTATACGTTTGATACAGATTACTGCAGACTGTTCTGTTTTTGACAGATTCTGTTTTTATGTGTTGTTTGCTTATTTTGATGAATCTATGAGTAGTATCGGAGGGTATGAACCATAGATAAGTTGGAATACAGTAGATATTACACCAATATGAATTTAGAATGAGTTCACAACAGTACCTAAGTGGTGATTTATTTTCTTATACTAACGGAGCTTACGAGTTTTCTGTTAAGTTTTGTGTTGTGAAGTTTTCAAGTTTTGGGTAAAGATTTGATGGACTATGGAATAAGGAGTGGCAAGAGTCTAAGATTGTGGATTCCCAAGGCACCCCAAGTTAATATTCAAGGACAACCAAGAGCCTAAGCTTGGGGATGCCCCGGAAGGCATCCCCTCTTTCGTCTTCGTTCATCGGTAACTTTACTTGGAGCTATATTTTTATTCACCACATGATATGTGTTTTGCATGGAGCTTCATTTTATTTTCTTTTGTTTTGCTTGCTGTTTGAATAAAATACCAAGATCTGAAATTATTAAATGTTAGAGAGTCTTCACATAGTTGCATAATTATTCGACTACTTATTGATCTTCACTTATATCTTTTGGAGTAGTTTGTCATTTGCTCTAGTGCTTCACTTATATCTTTTAGAGCACGGTGGTGTTTTATTTTATAGAAATAGATGAACTCTCATGCTTCACTTATATCATTTTGAGAGTCCTTTAGAACAACATGGCAATAATAAAAACTTTCATATAAAGTGCATTGAATACTATGAGAAGTTTGATACTTGATAATTGTTTTGAGATATGGAGATGGTGATATTAGAGTCATGCTAGTGAGTAGTTGTGAATTTGAGAAATACTTGTGTTAAAGTTTGTGATTCCCATAGCATGCACGTATGGTGAACCGTTATGTGATGAAGTCAGAGCATGATTTATTTATTGATTTTCTTCCTTATGAGTGGCGGTCGGGGACGAGCAATGGTCTTTACCTACCAATCTATCCCCCTAGGAGCATGCGCGTAGTACTTTGTTTCGATAACTAATAGATTTTTGCAATAAGCATGTGATTTCTTTATGACTAATGTTGAGTCCATGGATTATATGCACTCTCACCCTTCCACCATTGCTAGCCTCTCTAGTACCGCGCAACTTTCGCCGGTATCATAAACCCACCATATACCTTCCTCAAAACAGCCACCATACCTACCTATTATGGCATTTCCATAGCCATTCCGAGATATATTGCCATGCAACTTTCCACCGTTCCGTTTGTGACACGCTCCATCATTGTCATATTGCTTTGCATGATCATGTAGTTGACATCGTATTTGTGGCAAAAGCCACTGTTCATAATTCTTTCATACATGTCACTCATGACTCATTGCACATCCCAGTACACCGCCGGAGGAATTTATATAGAGTCATATTTTGTTCTAAGTATTGAGTTGTAATTCTTGAGTTGTAAGTAAATTAAAGTGTGATGATCATCATTATTAGAGCATTGTCCCAGTGAGGAAAGGATGATGGAGACTATGATTCCCCCATAAGTCGGGATGCGACTCCGGACGAAAAAAAGAGAAAGGCCATAAAAAATAAGAAGGCCCAAAAAACAAAAAAAAATGAAAAAAATTAGAGAAAAAGAGAGAAGGGACAATGCTACTATCCTTTTACCACACTTGTTCTTCAAAGTAGCACCATGATCTTCATGATAGAGAGTCTCCTATGTTGTCACTTTCATATACTAGTGGGAATTTTTCATTATAGAACTTGGCTTGTATATCCCAATGATGGGCTTCCTCAAAATGCCCTAGGTCTTCGTGAGCAAGCAAGTTGGATGCACACCCACTTAGTTTCTTTTTGAGCTTTCATACACTTATAGCTCTAGTGCATCTGTTGCATGGCAATCCCTACTCACTCACATTGATATCTATTGATGGGCATCTACATAGCCCGTTGATACGCCTAGTTGATGTGAGACTATCTTCTCCTTTTTGTCTTCTCCACAACCACCATTCTATTCCACCTATAGTGATATGTCCATGGCTCACGCTCATGTATTGCGTGAAGATTGAAAAAGTTTGAGAACATCAAAAGTATGAATTGATTGGCTTGTCATCGGGGTTGTGCATGATTTAAATACTTTGTGTGGTGAAGATGGAGCATAGCCAGACTATATGATTTTGTATGGATAGCTTGCTTTGGCCATGTTATTTTGAGAAGACATGATTTCTTTATTAGTATGCTTGAAGTATTATTATTTTTATGTCAATATTAAACTTTTGTCTTGAATCTTATGGATCTGAACATTCATGCCACAATAAAGAGAATTACTTAGAGAAATATCTAGAAAGCATTCCACATCAAAAATTCTGTTTTTATCTTTTACCTACTCGAGGACGAGCAGGAATTAAGCTTCGGGATGCTTGATACGTCTCCAACGTATCTATAATTTTTGATTGTTCCATGCTATTATATTATCTATTTTGGATGTTATTGGGCTTATTTTTACACTTTTATATTATTTTTGGGACTAACCTATTAACCAGAGGCCCGGCCCAAATTGTTGTTTTCTTGCCTATTTCAGTGTTTCGAAGAAAAAGAATATCAAACGGACTCCAAATGGAATGAAACCTTCAGGAAAGTTATTTTCGGAACGGAAGCAATCCAGAAGACTTGGAGTATACATCAGGCAAGCAACGAGGTAGCCACGAGGCAGGGGGCGCGCCCACCCCCCTGGGCGCGCCCCTCACCCTCGTGGGCCCCTTGTTGCTCCACCGACGTACTTCTACCTCCTATATATATCCATATACCCCCCAAACATCCGAGAGCGGAATAGATCGGGAGTTCCGCCGCCAGAAGCCTCCGTAGCCACCGAAAACCAATCTAGACCCGTTCTGGCACCCTGCCGGAGGGGGGAATCCCTCCCGGTGGCCATCTTTATCATCCCGGCGCTCTCCATGACGAGGAGGGAGTAGTTCTCCCTCGGGGCTGATGGTATGTACTAGTAGCTATGTGTATGATCTCTTTCTCTCTCGTGTTCTTAAGGTGGTACGATCTTGATGTATTGCGAGCTTTGCTATTATAGTTGGATCTTATGATGTTTCTCCCCCTCTACTCTCTTGTGATGAATTGAGTTTTCCCTTTGAAGTTGTCTTATCGGATCGAGTCTTTAAGGATTTGAGAACACTTGATGTATGTCTTGCATGTGCTTATTTGTGGTGACGATGGGATATCACATGATCCACTTGATGTATGTTTTGGTGATCAACTTGCGAGTTCCCTCGTGAACTTATGCATAGGGGTTGGCACACGTTTTCGTCTTGACTCTCCGATAGAAACTTTGGGTCACTCTTTGAAGTTCTTTGTGTTGGTTGAATAGATGAATCTGAGATTGTGTGATGCATATCATATAATCATACCCACGGATACTTGAGGTGACATTGGAGTATCTATGTGACATTAGGGTTTTGGTTGATTTGTGTCTTAAGGTGTTATTCTAGTACGAACTCTATGATATATTGAACGGAAAGAATAGCTTCATGTCATTTCACTACGGACTCTTGAATAGATCGATCAGAAAGGATAACTTTGAGGTGGTTTCGTACCCTACCATAATCTCTTCATTTGTTCTCCGCTATTAGTTACTTTGGAGTGACTCTTTGTTGCATGTTGAGGGATATCTATATGATCCAATTATGTTATTATTGTTGAGAGAACTTGCACTAGTGAAAGTATGAACCCTAGGCCTTGTTTCAACACATTGCAATACCGTTTGTGCTCACTTTTATCATTAGTTACATTGCTGTTTTATATTTTTAGATTAAAAAAACCATTATCTACTATCCATATTGCACTTGTATCACCATCTCTTCGCCGAACTAGTGCACCTATACAATTTACCATTGTATTGGGTGTGTTGGGGACACAAGAGACTCTTTGTTATTTGGTTGCAGGGTTGCTTGAGAGAGACCATCTTCATCCTACGCCTCCCACGGATTGATAAACCTTAGGTCGTCCACTTGAGGGAAATTTTCTACTATCCTGCAAACCTCTGCACTTGGAGGCCCAACAACGTCTACAAGAAGAAGGTCGTGTAGTAGACATCAGTGGCAGGGTGCATACATTTGAGGATGTGTACCCCTCAAGTGTTCGGCCGATCTGAACACACCATGGGAAACGTATAAAAAAGACAAAAAGAAAAAAATTGAAAAGGAGACAAAAGAACGAATAAGAACCATGGTCTTACTTATGCGTAGAATCTTTGGTGTCGAGCAGCGTTCCAGTTCTAAGCGATTATCCGATGCATTGCGAAGGCGGTAGGCTCCTCCCATCAGAACTTCATCTATAATGAAGGGACCTTCCCATTTTGGTTTGAGTTTGTCCTTTTTCTTCTCTGGGAGGTGTAAAATGAGCTCACCTACGTTGTAAGTCTTTACCCGCACTTCTCTGCTTTGGTATCTTTGAGCTTGTTGTTGATAGAATGCGAAACGAGCTTTTGCGATATCGTGCTCCTCCTCTAGGCCATCTAAGTCGTCCTGTAGATCGAGCTCGGCCTCTCTCTCTTCATACATGCGCACTCGAGGTGAATCATGAATAATGTCGTAGGGCAAGACAGCTTCTGCACCGTACACCATAAAGAATGGTGTGTATCCGGTTGTGCGGTTCGGCATGGTCCGCAGCCCCCAGAGTACGGAGTCGAGTTCCTCCACCTAGTGTTTGTCTGACTCCTTTAGGGATCGCACTAGTCTAGGTTTAATGTCGCTCATTATCAGGCCATTGGCCTGCTCGACTTGACTGTTTGTTTGAGGGTGATAGACGGAGGCATAATCGAGCTTGATGCCCAGGTTAGCACACCAATTTTTTACCTCATCGGCAGTGAAGTTAGAGCCGTTGTCAGTAATAATGTTGTACGGGACACCATAACGGTGTACGACACCAGATATAAAGTTTATCACCTATCCGGCTTCAGCTGTTTTTACTGGTTTGGCTTCTATCCACTTGGTGAATTTATCCACCATGACCAGTAGATATTTTTTCTTATGGCTTCCCCTTTTAAGGGGTCCGACCATGTCTAGCCCCCAGACCGCAAAAGGCCAGGTAATGGGAATAGTTCTTAGGGCAGGAGGAGGCATATCGCTTTGATTGGCGAAGAGTTGGGATCCTACACAGTGCTGTACAAGGGCATGTGCATCTGCTCAGGCCGTGGGCTAGAAGAAACCTTTATGGAAGGCTTTGCTTACAAGGGCCCGAGTTGTAGCGTGATGGCCGCCAAGGCCAACATGTATTTCAGCCAAGAGCAGTTGCCCCTCCTCTTTGGAGATACATCTTTGAAGAACTCCAGTAGTGCTTTTCTTGTAGAGTTCTCCTTCGTGAACTTTGTAGGCCATAGAACATTGGATGATGCGATGGGCCTCGTTCTGATCGTCGGGGAGCTCTTGCCTATTAAGATAGGCCAAGAAGGGTTCGGTCCGTGGAGCAATAACCGCCATGATTACATGAGCGAAAGGCGTTGGCTCTGTGCTCGAGCCTCCGATGATATCTGAATCGTGTTCGGCGTCCAGGGGTGTGATCAGCACCGGACTGTTATTTCCGCTCTTGTCCTGCCATGCCACAGATGGCTTGAAAAGCCTCTCTAGAAAGGTGTTAGGCGGGACGGGGTCGCGTTTAGCACCCATACAAGCAATGATGTCTGCTTCTTGATTGTTGTCTCAAGCCACATGATGAAACTCGATCCCCTCAAATCGAGCTGATATTCTAAGTACAACATTGCGGTAGGCCGCCATCTTTGGATCTTTTGTGTCGAATTCTCCATTTACTTGAGATACCGCGAGGTTCAAATCCCCACGCACCTCAAGGCTTTGTATGCCCATAGAAATTGCCATCCGAAGTCCATGCAGGAGCACTTCATATTCGTTTGCATTATTGGAATCCGTATACATGATTTGTAGCACATAACGAATTGTGTCCCCTGTAGGGGATATCAGGATGACGCCAGCCCCCAATCCGGCTAACATTTTGGAGCCGTCGAAGTACATCACCTAGTTGGAGTATGTGATGTACTCTTTAGGGAGTTCGGCTTCTGTCCATTCGGCGACAAAGTCGGCCAACACCTGAGATTTAATAGCTCGACGTGGCTTGTATGTTATTTCAAATGGTAAGATCTCGATAGCCCACTGAGCAATGCATCCGGTGGCATCTCGATTGTTTATGATGTCGTTGAGTGGCACTTCAGAGGCCACCGTGATCGAGCACTCTTGAAAGTAGTACTGCAGCTTTCGAGATGCCATGAAGACCGCATATGCTATCTTTTGATAATGCGGGTATCTGGATTTGCATGTTGTAAGGACCGCTGATACGTAATATACTAGTTTTTGGAGTGGGAATTTGTGTCCCTCTTCCTCTCGTTCGACAACGAGCACGGTGGTCACTACTTGGTGAGTTGCTGATATGTACAGAAGCATAGGTTCACCAACGTTTAGTGCGGCAAGGATTGGGTTGTTTGCTAACAAAGTTTTTATTTCTTCCAACCCAGTCGTTGCTGCATCCGTCCACTCGTAGTGATCGGTATGTCGGAGCATGCAATAAAGTGGCAGTGCCTTTTCTCCCAATCTGGAGATAGAGCGGCTCAAGGCTGCCACACACCCAACTAGTTTTTGGACCTGCTTTAGGTCTGTTGGTGTTGCCAATTGCGACAAGGCTCAGATTTTAGCTGGATTTGCTTCGATTCCTCTATTGGAGACAATGAACACGAGCAGTTTTCCGGCCAGGATGCCGAAAACGCACTTTTCCAGATTGAGTCGTATGTCATATGTTCGGAGGTTGTCGAATGTGAGGCATAAGTCGTCCACCAATGATTTGACATGTTTAGTTTTGATAACTACATCATCTACATATGCCTCCACTGTCTTGCCAATTTGTTTTTTCAAGCATGTTTGAATCATGCGCTCATAGGTGGCGCCGGCGTTTTTGAGTCTGAAAGGCATAGTGTTGAAGCAGAAAGGCCCATACGGCGTGATGAATGCCATTGCGTCTTGATCGGATTCCCTCATCTTAATTTGATGGTATCCGGAGTATGCGTCGAGGAAGCACAGTGAATCGTGTCCTGCGGTTGCATCAATGATTTGGTCAATTTGGGGCAATGGGAAGGGGTCCTTAGGGCAAGCCTTGTTCAGGTCTTCAAAATCGACACAAAGGCGCCAGGATTTATCCTTGTTTGGCACCATGACCAGGTTTGCTAGCCAGTCCGGATGTTTAATCTCTCTAATGAATCCGGCTTCAAGTAGTTTGGCTAGCTCTTCCCCCATGGCTTGTCACTTGGGTTCGGAAAATCGTTGCAGCATTTGCTTGTCTGGTTTAAAGCCTTTTATTATATTGAGGCTATGTTCGGCCAGTCTGGATGGGATTCCTGGCATATCCGAAGGATGCCAGGCAAAGATGTCCCAATTTTCACACAAAAATTCTCTTAAGGCGACGTCGATTGTTGGATCCAGCTGTGCTCCAATGGTTGCAGTTTTATTAGGATCCGTTGGGTGCACTTGAAAGTTGACTATTTCGTCTGCCAGTTTAAAGGAAGTGGATTTGGGCCTTTTATCCAGGATTACATCGTCCTTGTCCACTGTAGAGCACAGAGTAGTCAGTTCCTCGGCCGCCAGGGCCTCGGATAGTGCCTCGAGGGCTAGGGATGCGGTTTTGTTTTCGGCGCAGAGTGCTATATCCGGATCACTGGAGATAGTGATAACTCCGTTAGGCCCTAGAATTTTGAGCTTCATGTACCCGTAATGGGGTATAGCTTGAAAGTGGATGAATGCTTCTCGCCCCAACAGGGCGTGATATCCGCTGTGGAAAGGTGCCACGTGGAAGAGCAATTCTTCGGACCTATAGTTTTTCGGTGTGCCGAATACGACGTCGAGTTTGATCCTCCCCGAGCTGATTGCTTCTCTACTAAGGATGATGCCTCGGAAAGTGGTGCCGCTTTGCTCAATGCGACTTTTGTCCATCTGCATTTTTTGGAGTGTATCTTCGTACATGACGTTTAATTCGCTGCCACCATCCATGAGTACTTTTGTGAGCCAAAAGCCATCTACTATTGGGTTTAAGACCAAAGCGGCCGGTGCTCTGACTGATCTGGCCCTTGGCTCATCATCGGCGGTGAAGGTTATTGCCGTGTCATTCCAAGGATTTACTGCGGCTACCTGGTTGATTTCGGTAAGGTCACGCAGTGCCCTCTTGCGCCGGTTGTTGGAAGAAAAGGTCTCAAAGACCATAAAAATGTTGAGATCGGCATTTTACGAAGAGTGCCTCTCTGGAGGAATGCTGGTGAGGATGGCCTCACCGCTTTTAGCCACCTGCCGGAGTACCCAACATGCCCAAAGGCAATGTGTTGGTTCGGTATTTGGTGTTGTGTGTATCTAACAAGGTTTATCGAGCAGTTCGTCTAGGATAGTTCTGTGTCCCGTAAAGGGCTTCACTTTTTGTCCATGGGATGATGATCAGGTGCCCCGTAAGGGTGCATCCTTTTTGTCCGTCTGGTGGGCTTCTTGAAGGCCGGGGGTTCCCACCGAGCTATTTGTGCCCTCCAGGTGCTTTCCATTGCACTGTACTTCTATACAATGTGTGCCAGATCTGAATTGTGCGGTATGCTGCGGCGGTTGAGGGCGTTAAGGATTCCCTTGTCTGTGCAATTGCGGCGAAATATCGAAACCGCGTCGTCGTCATGACAGTCCTTGATCGTGTTTTTGACAAGGAGGAACCCGACCCAAAAGTGGTGGACTATTTCCTCGGGTTGTTGTCACACGTACATTAGGTCGCATACGTCTGGAGGACCTGAGTTGTTTGGGGAATATTGTATGTGGTGGGTGGGCGGGCTAAAATTTGAATCCTGACCCATTATTGCATCCGGAGTTTGAAGAATTTGCGAAGTCATCGGTCCAGGGTCCGGAGCGTCCTGGCAGTCTTCGGGCCCAACGCCCGGTTCTATGTTCGGAGGACATGAGGTCTCTTCCCGAAGATGGGTATCCGGCTCGTGCGACTCAGAAATCCGAACATAGCTTGTTCTCAACTTAGGGGGAGAAGTATCATCGGCTTGTTCCTCCACGACCACTACCATATGGGTGATCGGCGGGGACCTGATTTCCCTCTGATCAGTTTTAAGCCCAATCCGATCATAGTCTGTTGCTACTCCTAGGGCGGCGATGCGACCAAGTAGTTCGTTTAAACATGAAACATCTGTTGGATCCATCTTTTCGGGGTGTTCGAGGCCGACATGAAGACGATGTTTAGTGATTTCGAGGGATGTCCTTGGCTTAAAGGCCGCATGGGCGCCCATGGTGAAACCGCTGAGCTGGAGGAGCTATCCCGGAGCTAGGGTCTCTCCAGAGGTGATGTTGTCGTTAATGACAAGGCGAGCCATCGATCCCACCGTCGACGGCACAGTGGAACTCTCAATGAAAGCACCAATGTTGGTGTCAAAACCGGCTGATCTAGGGTAGGGGGTCCCAAACTGTGCGTCTGAGGATCGAAGGTAACAGGAGACAAGGGAGACACGATGTTTACCCAGGTTCGGGCCCTATTAATGGAGGTGAAACCCTATGTCCTGCTTGATTGTATTTGACGATTATAGGGGTTACAAGAGTTGATCTACCTTGAGATCGTAATGGCTAAATCCTAGATGTCTAGCCTATATGAATTTTGATAGCCTCTACGGACTAAACCCTCCGGTTTATATAGACACCGGAGGGGCCTAGGGTTGTACAGAGTCGGTTTACAGAGAAAGGAAATTATTCATCTAGGCGCTAGGCTTGCCATCCACGCAAAGGAGAGTCCCACCCGGACACGGGGGAAGGTCTTCTGTCTTGTATCTTCATGGCCCATCAATCCGGCCCAAGCTACACAGCTCGGACACCTGAGGACCCCATAATCCAGGACTCCCTCAGCTAGCCTACTGGAATGTGAGAGGGGAGAGGTGTAGTTTGTCTTTGTGGCATGAATACCTGCCTACAACGTTCGACTATGGGTTTGTGTGGGGGCAGAGACCTAACTATAGAGAAGTAGATCGACTAGTATATGTGTTGATAAGGAGAGAGACCTAACTATGTACTGAGAGAGATCGATTGGCATCCATGCATATGTGTAGCAAAGGAATAAGGATGGGAGAGAGACAAAGCTAGAGTGTCGGAGGGTTGGTGGTGGAGTTGCTTCTCACAAATGGTGGGAGAGGCCTGCTAGACAAACGGAGGGTACAACTACAATATCAATAAGAGAGGGGATGTCTACCTTTTGTGCACATGCATGTGAGAGATGGGTCGGGAGACATGCAAGGATGATGAGGGGGCAATATGGTTATGGTAAGCAGACATAACTACATAGGAAGATCAATCGTCGTGTGTCGAAGAAAGGGAGAGACATAACTAGTGAGGTATGTCGATTGGTGCGTGGGGAAAAATACTTATAGTCGACCTAGCTATATATAGGGAGACCGGTAGGTATACATGCATGCATGTGTTAGAAGCAAATAAGGTCCAGAGAGACGGATAGAGAGAGAGAGGGATGCGGCTAGGAGGTGGTGCGAGAGGCCTACTATATCGAGGGAGGAGTGTGCGGGTATGAGATCGATGAAAAGAGGGGTGGGAGTGTGCATGTGTGTGGAACCATATTGGACATAGGGGGCATGGACGGTGAGAAGAGAAGAGGGAAAGTGTGTGTTTGTGGTAGGCACACTTGGCTAGAGAGGTATATTGACCGATGTGTGCCAGAAAGAAGGAGCCAGGGGCGTACACACACCATGCATGGGTGAACGACCAAAAGAGAAATAACGAATGTGCGCGATGGAGCGAACGCTCAGGGAGGGTGAGGGGGCGGGTGTGTGCATGCACGAGAGAAAGTTAGCACTAGCTACAAAGAGAAGAGAATTGTGTGGGTGTAAAAGACGAACAAAGACATAATTCATTATAAAAGTGGATTCGGATATTTGAAGAAGAGATCATAGTGTTTTAAACCGACGCATGCATCAATATATATAATGGTGATACACATGGTGTGGTTATGAACATGTTATACTACATATAATATATAGAATATTTATTTGAATTTGTGATAATGTGTGGCTTTTGCAGCTCAGGGCTAAATACTTGTGATAATGTAGGGGGCGGGGGACTATACTTTGTGTGATAAACATAGTGTACGTATAAAACATGGTTTAGATTATAAAGATCTAGTTAGTACATCAAATATACTATTATTTGGAATCAACATCAAGTGTATTCAAAAAAATTAATTTGAGTTCATATGGTACACATAGTTCATATCTATCTTTATAGTAATCATGTGGTGTGTTGTTAAGATAATATACAAATGATGGTTGGCAACAATCATGATTGTAGATTCTTATTCAAATAGAGAAACGAATTCAAATTTAGTTCGAATTGCAGCAGTAGTATAGACATTTGGAATGCACTGAAATGTCCGTATGAGAGTAGGTTACATGCATTATATAGCCAGCGAAAAAATTTAATTGGACATAACATGGACTTATAGCTTTGAATAGCATTTGTACAGTAAAATGGGACAAGACTCTCTCTCACTAGTAGAAAATGTAGCTTTATTACCGGTTCGTAAGGTCCTTTAGTGCCAGTTCTGCAACCGGCACTAAAGGGTGGAGACTAAAGCCCCCCCCCTTTAGTACCAGTTCGGCACGAACCACCACTAAAGGTCCACCACGTGGCGTGAGCTCGCGTAGTGGTATGGGGGGCCTTCAGTACCGGTTGATAACACCAACCGGTACTAAAGGTTTTTTTTTGAATTTTTTTGAAAATTTTGGAAAAAAATGATTTTTTTCCGAGTTTCAATTTTCTGAATTATTTGATATTTAGTCTCTAATCACCCCTCTTAACTGCTCAAGTGTGAACACTCATTCCAAATCGTCTAACTTCCCGGCCGGTCACCCATCCGCTCACTACCCCAGCCTGAGCACGCTTAACTTCAGAGTTCTATTCCCCCTACTTTCCAAGTCTGCACTTGTTGTTTTCCTAACAAACGTAAGCTGTCAATCCTATTAACCCTCAGGAGTTTAGCTTGAGCATTAGGTCACACGTTTCACCGTTTGAGTTTGAAACTATTATTCTAAAAAACAATAATTATTTACTCACACTAATATTTCTTGAATAAGTAGTTTGACCATAGTTTGACCACAGTTTGACCATATGTGACCAAAATTCAAAAAACTGAAATACTTATTTAGTAACACTAATATTCTTGAATAATTATTTAGTAACACTAATATTTCTTGAATAAGTAGTTTGACCATAGTTTGACCAAAATTCAAAACAAATGAAATTTGAGCATATCTTTTTTTCCTTTTAGAATTTGAGGATTCTAAAATTTGCAAACAGGTCGTAGGCAGTCAAAATCGGATGCGGATTTTCGTGCTGAACATTTTGATATATTATACGTTTTTTCCCGACATCGTATGCAAAAGTTATAGCCGTTTTACATTTTCCCTACACTTTTTGCAAAACATGTACAAATTTAAGTTTTTTAATTTTCCTAATTAGTAGATGCAGTAATATAACTACATCTCAAAGAATTTTATTTTTTAATTGTTTATCATTTTCTTTTGTATTTTTCAAAACTGAA
>NC_041388.1:368749827-368760146 GCF_002162155.2 Triticum dicoccoides | reverse complement strand
TTGAAAATTGCCCTATAGTCCCGGTTTGTGTCTCCAACCGCACTATAGGTCAGACCCCTTTAGTCCCGGTTCATGGCACGAACCGGTACTAAAGGTTTGCCCTTTAGTACCGGTTTTGCCACGAACCGGGACTAAAGGGGCTCATAGGGCCCCGGCCTGACGCTAGCCTGCCACCACCCCTTTAGTACCGGTTCGTGGCACGGACCGGTACTAAAGGTTCAACACAAACCGGCATTAATGCATTGCCGTTCGAACCGGGACTAATGGTACCATTAGTACCAGGCCAAAATCGAATCGGGACTAATGTGTCTCACATTAGGTCATTTTTCTACTAGTGTCTTTGTGTGGTGCGAATAGTTTTATGTTTTTGTTTTTTTTGGTTGAGGGAAGTGCAAATTGATCTGGTACGTACATTATTACACATAAGTCTTATCCCTAAATTTCAACATGTGCCTTGTTATCCCAAAAATTCAGTATCGTGCTCCCAAAACTCGCGCCTTCACGACCAACACCTTGCTATCCCGAAACTACAACGCGTGTGAAAACTCCCTCCAGCTGTCAAATCCCGACACGCGAAATCCCCCTTCTAACTCTGAGCCGAAAGGGCCGCTAGTTCAAATCAGTGGGGTACTTTTGTAACACACCCTACATTTTGGACAAGCGCGTCCCTAAGTCATGGTTCCTCCGTCTCATCACCTCCTTTTCGCCATTGAAATCCTAGGACGCCATAACCTCTCTGCTCCAGCCGTGAAACCCCACTCTCCTCCGTCCGCCACCCCACCGATGCCTAGTTGGAGCCTCTTCCCCGATGACGTCATCCGCCGCAACCGCTCGACGTCCCTCATCTACCTCCCCAGATGAGGATCCATCATCAATCTTATCATCCCGTCGGTTCAGCCGCCCCATCCTCCACCTTCAAGGAGCTGCTCCGACGATCGCCTCGTCTATCATGGCTGATGCATCCCCACAGCACCGCCTTAACCTACTCCACCGGAACCGCGGCATCCTCACTGACTCCTAAGACAAAGCCAAGGTCTACTCGACGCCACCAAAGAGGTTGTACACTCATCGCAACACACCTTCTCCTTAACTCGACCTCCCGGCACTGACGGTGCTTGATCTTGCACCCCCATCACTACAAAAAAAATACACTTACGTGATGATACGTGTTTGTCATAGTAGGTCACATTTTCTGTCATGCATGTACATCCATGACAAAATTATGACAAAATCAAGATAGTCATACATGTGCTGTCGTAGAAGTGTTCCATGACATTACCAAAATTATCATCACAGAAGTGTCCACTTCCATGACGATAAATCGCGCGTCACAGAAGTGCTTTTGTCAAGGGTGACCGACACGTGGCATCCACCGTAACGGAACGCCTTTAAGCTATCAGGTCGGGTTTTGGACCCGATAACCCGTTAACAGCCCCGACCAATGGGGATTTTCCACGTGTAAAATCATCATTGGCTGGAGGAAACACGTGTCGGCTCATCGTTGGGACAGATGTCAACCACTCATTGGATGGAAAGAGCCTATGATACGTCGACACGTGGCACGGCCGGCCCGTTTGACTTGGTCAAAAGCTGGCGGGCCGGCCCATGGAAAGCATGTTAACGGCATGCTCGAATATAGCCCATTTACAGCCCGCTAACCCAAGGCCCGTTACGCCCTATCCGATTTAGGCCTAGTAGCGTCATTTGGGCCATCCAATATGATTCCAACCCATTTTCACTTCTGGCCCATGTATGGCCCATGACGTCTTTCGGCCCATATGAGGTCCTATGTAACTCTTGGCCTACTAACGACCCGTGGTGAAACTGGCCCGTAATGAATAGTGTATCACTTTATACCCATTAACGGCCCGTGGTGAAACTGGCCCGTAATGAACAGTGTATCACTTTATACCCATTAATGGCCCGTTATTCCGTTGGGCCGTTTCCAGCCCATGTTATCTTTCGGCCTTCTCAGAGCCCATTTATTCTTGGGCTCATTTCCAGCATTCGTTTACTTACGGCCCGTTACTGTCATTTTCTGCTTGTGGGCCAAATTCAGCTCGTGGTTACAGTCGGCCCGTTTGTGGTCCAATAATACGTTGGGCCGATTTCATAGCGTCGTCATACGGCCTATTAACGATGGCCCGTTATGGTCGGCCCATGAACGGACGATTCCAACTCTAGCCCGTTTACGGCCATAATGCGGTCTGTTCGGCCCATGTTTGGCCAATCGATTATATGGCCCGTATAAGGCCCATTGATAATACGGCCCGCAGAAGGCCCATTGTTTCTATGGCCCGTAGAAGGCCCATTGTTTCTACGGCCCGTAGAAGGCCCACTATTTCTACGGCCAGTGGGAGGCCCTATGTCACTACAGTAGATATTAGCACATGGTTATTGTGGCCTAGTTTTAAAAAATAGGTTATTGCAGCCACTAGCTAACCGCGGAAAAAGAACTGCAATGACTACAAGCAAACAAATAAACAAGACAACAAGGAAATAAATAAGCAAGCAACTAACGCTAGGCTATCACGGCTATTACACATATTACATCCACCGGGCATCAAAGTTCGCCACCAGTGCAAATATAGGGAACAAAGCAGCATATCATATACACTGGTTGTCAAAGTTGGCGACCAGCGCAAATAAACACCGCAGCAAAACAAATCCAGAACTGAAACCACTTCAGAAGATCCCAAGAAACAATATCCTGGGTACCCATAATGCTGGCAAGATGCTTAGCAAGATTATTAACTTTCTCTTGTTTGGCGCTTAAATCCTCCAGCGCTTGCTGTTGCACCAGAAAATATGCATCTGAATTCTGCAGGGACTTCCTCGGTCCTTCAGCTTCCTGTCGCAGCACATCTGATCGATGTCTTTCAACTTGAAGTTGAGACTCAAGAAGACGAACTGGTTCAGGCAGCGAGTTCGAAGAGCTTGTGCCAGCAGTACTGGCCAGTAACTCGAACACTACATCAAGACAGGACTTTTGGGTTCCCTCACTGTCATTAAGATAGTTGTTATCAGCTTTCTTTGAGACCAACAGGGATGTCTCACTGTCTTGAACCTTATCTGCATTACTTCCTTTACCATTGGATAACGCGGCACTGTTCTCCAATATTTTGTCCGCATTCTAAAAGAGAAACAAGCAGACACATCACATGTTTACCATGTTGTATATGAAACTCATTTTGGTAAATGAGTTCAGTAGTAAAGTGGACAGGATAACAGCATGAAACAAACATATATCTATGTACCATGGTCACTTTATGGTCTGTATCATTCTAGTTTTTGTTGCCAAATCAAGATAGAGACACAGTTCAAATAATATTTGTTCAAGACAAAGCAGAATAGACAAAATATAAGTGTGGGTAACTATAGAGCAATAACAACACTTGTAATGTGCATGACATGAGAACATAACTATTTATTCAATTGAAATTGAAATTAACATAGAGCAGGTTACAACAGCAAACCAGTTAAAGAAACAGGTTTAAAACATACCTGTCGCGCCATTGGAGTTTCAATTCCATCCTTCAAATTTGAAAATAGTTGGTATGAGTAAATACAGTCATGCAAGAGCAAAGGAGTATGAACCATAGCTATAGAACCTGACCTGAGAACAAATCTTCTTCTCCTTTAAGCATTGAGTTGGGATTTGGAGTGGTGGTCCTCGTGCTTTGGGCACTGCAGTTCCCTTACTAACTGCTCGTGTTTGGGTGCTCTATGGTGGAGACGGTGCTGTGTCAACTAGAACTGGGTTACTATCTGCCGGGGTTGGGGTTAGAAGGGGTGTAGCTGGTTCTCTGTCCAACTGGGTAGGGGTACAATCTGCGAGAGTCTGGGTTATGTGTGGTGGATCTAGTCCTTGGGCAAGTACAACCGTGGTTCTATCTGCATCAACTAGTAGCACTATCTTTTCTGAAGACCGTGTTGTTACTCCCTTAGATACTGCCATCACGCTCTCCAATTCAAATGGCTGATAAACAAGAAAAGTAATTGAAAGTATAGACATTGTATGATAGACAGGTGCAATGGATAGTGGGGAATAAAACAGGGCATGAAATAATTCATATTTATGTTGTCTAACCAAACAGGATAGCATGACACAATTTCACATATATGATGGCTAACTAAACAGGATAGCATGACACAATTTCACATTATGATGGCTAACTAAAAAAGATGGAAAGACATAGTTCAAAATAAGAGACTATGTAAACAGGATGACATGACATAACTATATAATGTGTTTATTAAATAGGTTGGCATGCCATAATTCACATACATTCACGGATAGAATGCCATAATTCAAAATATGATGACTGTAAACACTGAACAGGATGAGATGATATAACTATATGATGTCTTTATTAAATGGGTTGCCATGCCATAATTCATATAGATGATGTGTATGTACTATGTAAACATGATGGCATGATATAATTCAAATATATGATTTATACAGTAAGCAAGTAAGCAGATGGCAATCCATATATGATGTAAAAACTAAGCAATGCAAGACAACATGCATGACATGGGTAATATAACCCTGCCAAGTTTGAGCATAGACCTCAGGGGGAAAATAGGACTGGTCATCAGTCTCTGGATCCTCCTCTGAGGAGCTCTCTGTAACCAGCAAGATGTCTGCTTCAGCAGGTAGCATTGTCTGCTCTGAATACCTTGTTTTCACTCCAGATACTTCCATCACCGCTTCAAATGGCTGATGCACAGGAAGAGTAGTTGAATATACAAACATTGTCGACAAATGGAACACATAATACAAAAAAATGATAGCATGATATAATTCACATACATGATGATTGGCTAAACAGCATGGCATTGAATAATTCACATATATAATGCCTTTGCAACAAGATAGCATTGTGTAATTCACATATATAATGTCTTGCAACAAGATGGCAATGCATAATTCACATATATGGTAATTAGACACTAAACAGGTGGCATTCACACAAAGCATGTCTAAACTAATCAAATGACATAGCAATCCGAGACACCATACGCACGATATGAGCAACATAACCCTGCCAAGTTAGAGCATACACCTCGGGGGGATAGGACTGGTCATCTGTCTCTGAATCCTCCTCTGAGGAGCTATCCGTAACCAGCGAGATATGCGCTTCGTTAGATAGCATAGTCTGCTCTGAAGACCTTGTTTTCACTCCAAAATTTGCCATCACCATGTCAAATGGCTGATGCACACGAAGAGAAGTTGAATGTAATAACATTGTTGACAAATGTAATATGTAACAAAAAAAGGATGGCCTGATTTAATTTACATATAAGATGACTGGCTAAGCAAGATGGCATTGCAAAATTCACATATATGATGCCTGGCTAAACAAGATGGCATTGCATAATTCACATAAACGATGAATAAAGTAAACAGATGGCATTCGCACAAAGGATGTCTAAACTAAGCAGATGACATATTTGATGTATAAAGTAAGCAATGCAAGTCACCATATGCATGATATAACCAACATCAGCATGCCAAGTGAGAGCGAAGACCTCAGGGGGTAAATAGGAGTTGTCTTCTCCTTCTGAATCCCCCTCAGAACAGATATCTTCCTCTCGATTACAATCCAAAATGCGTGGAGGGGGGCTGCCTTTCCGCCTACCATGGAGTGACGTCTGCATGAAATTTTATTGCCATGCAAGGCTCGTCTCTTTTGCTCTACATGTTTAGTTCCATTGTTTACAATAACTGTCATGCATAGGAATAAAACATAGTGAGATTACGTAAGGAGTATATGCAGAAATCCAGATTGATGGTAGCAACCTGTGGATAGACCCAAAACCAATAATAGCATGCAGATAATGGCTTTAGTTAAAAAATACAGATAATGGCTTCTTTACTGTTTGTTTCCCACCCAACATGAAACTCATAGTAGACACCGGAGATTAACCAGATAGTAGATATATACTATTAATAGCGGCCCCAATATGTACCCCACAACCATTTAAAAACTCAAGTTTGACCATTAGTTTGGAGCTGACTCAGAGTCTAATCAGTGAACAGGACGATAAAGTAGCATGTAATATTAAGCGATGCATAACATAAGCAGACACGAAAGAGTGCGACCTCTCTTGCGGACCCGTGTAGTCCTTGAGGTCATCTGCTCGGTTGATGATGGTAGTGCAGTTTTCATGGCTGCCAGCGGCAGGAAAGAAGATCTGAGGCGGCGAAAGACAGTCTGGAGGCCGGATCCCTGCTGTGTTGGACCCTTCTGTCGTTGGAGCAGCTGAGCTGGGGTGGACGACGGCGCAGCAGGAGCGGGACAAACCACGCAAGGTTTTCTTTGACAACTATCTGTAAGAGAAGTAATTCTATAAGGGCTCGTTTGAATTGGAGGACTCCAACAATGTAGGGATAGGAAATAGACAGGAATAGGATAGTAATGCACGTGCAAAACAGAGAATTTAAAAATACAGGATTTCTGCCAATCTGGGTGTTTGATTCACAATAATTGGAAGATCACAGGATGCAAAGAAGCATGGTGAGATTAAGTCAAACCACAAGAAAATGTACGGTTATAATGCTATTATGCTACTATCTCTTAGTCTTGTGCTTCATGAATAGGAATTTGAAAAGGAGGACAAGTGAAAATTAAAATTCCTACATTTTTTCTTTCAAGGAGACACTAAAGGAACAAATTCTTGTGCTCAGTGGACAATATATATAACATGTAGAGTAAAAAAGAGATGCAACAAGTGTACAACCTCTTTGGCGAAGCCATGTCGATCTCAACGTGATTGGGTTGGCCGGTGAGGATGCTCCGGCTGACTTGGCTATCGAAGGAGGGGAAGAAGATCTTAGGCGCCTGGAGATGGAGTCCAAGTTACTGCTCCGCTGTGATGGAGGGTTTCGTCGTTGGAGCAGCTCCGGTGAGTTGTACGACGCCGAGGCTGAAGCAGGACAAGAGAGACAAGGAACAACGTTAACCTGTGTGGAATTCTAATAGCATATCCAATACATGACATAAAATACATAAACACAAAGTGCTAGATGTAAAATACATCAGTCGCTCATCTCTGAACTTAACTGTCGAAACTGAATTTAACTATCGAAACTGAACTTAACTGTCAAAACTGAACTTAACTGTCGAAACTGAATTTTGTTGTTAAAACTGAATTTTGCTGTCGAAACTAAACGCACTAGCAAGGTGAGGCTACACGTCGGTCGACTGACTTTTTCATCTTTGGTCAGTTGACTTTGCAGTCGTTGGATACGAAATCAAGGGCCTGCGGTTCATCTTCAACCTCCACCCCCCTGAGCCGGCCAAACAGCAGCCCCCCCTCGCACGCGGCCGGCGGTGCGCTGCCCCGCCCGCCCCGACAACACTCCCCACCGCCGGTCCGCCACCGCCCCGGCCATCCCTCTAGGCCCCCCGTGCCGAGCATTTTCTCCGGTGATCCCCACGCCACCGCGCCGCCAACGCCCCGCCACCGCCGTGACCACCGCCCCCAACCTGAACCCTAAGATAGATAGTGGGGTACCTCTCCGGCGAGCCCCCCTCCCTGCTGCGGCTGGTTCTTCCTTCACCCCGGCGGCATCGGAGTGAAGTGTAGCTAAATTGGAGCAGCATCGCAAGCAAGAGCAAGAGCGAGAGCAGCAGCGCGAGCAAGAGCAATAGCAAGAGAAGACCAGGCAGGGGACCGAGAGCAAGAGCAGAGCAGCAGCGCGAGCGAGAGCTAAAGTAGTAGCAGGTCCTACTGATGTGGACGTCGCCGCCAAGGGAGCGACGCCATGGAGGAAGTGGCCGGCGATGCCGCCATGGATGGAGTCGCGCCGTGTCGGCTCGGGATCGAGCGCCGGCAGCACCGTGAGATCGAATCAAGAAGAAAATGCGGCGATTAGTGTACAACCTCTTTGGTGGCGCCGATTAGGCCGCAGCTTCATCCGAGGAAACGGTGATGATGAGGCTCTTCAGGTGGTGCAGGTGAAGACGGCGGTGTGGGAATGGAGGTGGCACGAAAGACGAGGGGAACATCGGGGCAGCTCCTTGGAGGTGGAGGACGGGGTGGCTGAAACGGCGGGACGATGAGATCGACGACGGATCCACATCCGGTACGGTGGATGAGGGACGTCGAGGTGTTGCTATGGATGACGTCGTCGGGGAAGAGGCTCCGACTGGGTGGCAGACGGAGCAAGGTGTGGGGTTTCGTCGCGGGTTTTTGCGGCCTTGGTGTACGAATGGGTGGGCGGATGGGATGGCAGTGGGGAACCATGTCTTAGAGACGCGCTTGTCCGAAATGTGGGGTAAGTTACAAAGTACCCCCACCGATTTGAGGCGGTTCTTTCGGTTCAGGGGTACCATGGGCATTTCACGTGTCGGGATTTCACAGGAGGTGGGAGTTTTTACGCGCGTTGTAATTTCTGAATAGCAAGGCGCGGGTTGAGATGGAGGGAGTTGTCGGAGCACAACAAGACAAAGATATATCTTAAATATTTCAGGCTAACAAGGTGCGGGTTGAAATTTCCGGACAAGCCTAACGTGTACTGTACCAAATCAATGCGCCCTACAAATGTCATTCAAAACTTTGAATTCATGTTATGTTCAATTAAAATATTTCGCTACGTGTATAATGCATGCAACCTACTACTCAAATGAACGTTTTAGTGCATTCCAAACATATATACTACCGCTTCAATATGAACTAAATTTGAATTTGTTTCTCTATTTGAATAAGATCTACAGTAATGATTGTTGTGAAGTCAAAGCATTTGAATTCGTTTCTCTGTTTTAATAAGATCTACAATCATCATTATTGTCAAATTAAACCATCATTTGTGTATTATCTTCACAGCACACCACATGATTAGTCTCGTGTTACATATGAACTATGTGTACTATATGAACTCGAACTAGATTTTTTGAATCCACTTTATTTTGATTTCAAATCACATTACATTTCTAGCTCTAGCTAGATCTTCATAATCTAAACCATGTCTCATATGTATAATGTGTTTATCACATTATGTATGGTGCCCTGCCCCCTACGCCTACAAGTATTTGGATGTGAGTTAGAAACACCACACATTACCACAAATTCAAATAAAATGTGAGAATGTTCGATATATAGTATTGTTTAGATTGTTCGATATTTAGTTGTAAGCTGCAAACGCCACACATTATCACAAATTCAAATAAAATGTGAGATTGTTTGATGTATAGTATGGTTTAGATTGTTCGGCATTTAGCTGTGAGTTGCAAACGCCATGGATTATCACATTATGGTATAACATGTGCACAGCACGTGTATCACCGCTATATTCATGCATGCAATGTTTAAAATACTATGATCTCCTATTCAAATATATGAATCCGCTTTCATATCAAATTATGATCTTTGTTAGTCTCTTACACCCACACAATCCTCTAACCTTTGTAGCTACCACTAACTTTCTCTCGTGCATGCACACGCCCTCCTCGCCATCCCCCTCCCTCGGCATTCTATCCATCGGGCACATTCATTTTTTTCTTTAGGTCGTTCTCCCAGAGTCTCCACAACTCCTTTCCGACACACACCGATCAATAAACCTCTCCAGCGATGCCTGCCTACAACATACAAACACACCTTCAATCTCCTCCTTTATGTGTCCTTGCCTCGTGTCTCTCATACGGTCAGACACACGTGTAAACTCTCGCCCCTCTTTTCATTGCTCTCACAACCGCACACTCCTCCCCCTATCTAGCTAGTAGTTGGGCCTCTCGCACCACCTCCTAGCTCCATTCTCTCTGTCTATCTGTCTCGCTGGGCCTTATTTTCCTCTAACAAATGGACGTACACCGACGGATCTCTCGCTATACATATAGCTAGCTAGGTCCTTATAACTCATTTTTACCCACACGCCAATCGATCTACCTCATTAGTTGTGTCTCTCCCTTCCTCCCACAAACAACAATTGATCTACCGATCTAGTTAGGTTTGCTTACCAAACACATGGTTCCCCTTCATCATCCATGGATGCGTCCCGACAGATCTATCACGCACAGGCACACACAGAAACACATCCCCACTCTTATTGATAACATTGCAGGTCCACCCTCAGTTTGTCTAGTAGGCCTCTCCCACCATCTTTGAGAAGCAACTCCATCACCCATCCAGCACTCTACCCCTCTCCCTCCCTCTCCCTCCCTCTCTCTCTCTCCTCTCTCTCTCTCCCATCATATTTCCCGTCCTTCAGTTATGTATGGATGTCAACCGATCTCCCTCAAGACATAGTTGGGTCTCTCCTTCTCAACACATATACGAGTCGTTCTACCTCTATAGTTAGGCCTCTGCCTACC
>NC_041388.1:368738637-368749657 GCF_002162155.2 Triticum dicoccoides | reverse complement strand
ACACCGATACATCGAGCGCTCTAGTCATGTCTCCCTGGCACACACAAACTTGACGTGTGCCCTCTAACGTTCCGGTAGGCCAGTCGCCCTATATCTTTGACTTGTACACACACACAATTTAGATGGCTCTCTTCATCGATCTCGCACCCACTCACTTGATCCTCTCTTCGACTCTATCAATAGCTATGACCCCTCCCTCTCTTCTCGTGGATTGCCCGACCCTCTATGTATGATATGGATAGGCCTCCATTTCACACACATTGCATGCAAAATTTTGTTTGAGATGTCATCGACACATATTCCCACAAATAATTCACAAAATCAACCCCCCACCCCAAAACAAAAAACACTCACGAACACGGTTTGTATCTCTCACACACACCCACGTAGGTGGGGGGCGTGCACGAAGAGAAGAGGTGCATGCACGGCGCACGTACTCCCGTCTCTTTCCCAACCACACCCGCGCGGGTACACGGTGGAGCTCATTTCTGTATGAAAAAGCCAGCCCACGTGGTAATTTGGCACGTGTATTGGTTGTCCACTTGGTGGAGGGAGGATCGTCTACCACGGGTGAACAAACAAATTGCGACTTGACGTATTATGTTAAAAAAAGAGGCAAACCATGTGGGGCCTACCTTAGAGGCAAGGCTCTATACACTGGAGTACTTTTGATGTGTCCCGTCAACTCGCAGAACGAGGAGAAGCTTGCTTAGTACGCCGTCTCCCCCGCCCACGGGCACGGTGGCTCGCAGGATGAGGTGAAGCTTGCTTACTACGCCTTACGCCCGCTCCCTCGCCCATGCGCGCGGTGGCTCGTAGGACGAGGAGAAAAATTTACTACTCCCTCCGTTTACTCCTAGTCCCTACTACCTTGGTTATAGAGATTATATCATATTGTTTGGAATATATATGTCCTTTAGTAGATTTCAATATGAACTACTAGTACATACTCCAAACACTGATGTATATAGACGTATTTTAGAGTGTAGATTCACTCATTTTGCTCCGTATGTAGCACTCTCCCTCGCCCCTCGACCCTCGCCCACGTGGTGGATGTGCAGAAATTCATTCGGTATCATATAGCCAAAACGATATATACTGCACTACCATTATTGCTCGACTTCCCGAAGAGGCGAAGAGCCAATCGCAAGGTTAATATTTTGGAGATGCCAAGTGCAAGGTTATAGGAGAACGAGTAGTAGGTGTCGCGTCATTTATAAATAAAGTTTGTTTTCTTCAGTGGCACGTACGCAATATGATAGGTTCATATAGAGATAAAAGGAAACCGCTCCACTATACATAGTCAGGACGGGCCAGCCTACACGGTTGCTTGCTGGGGTTGCTCTCTTCACACTCTCTCGCACAAAAAGACTGTGGCCACATCTCTAACATCCCGGCGGATCACGTCCGCTTGGAGAAGGGGTGGATGCTTAGTGTAGATGCGGTGGCCGTCGCCGACGGCGAAAACCCACTGTCGGCACGTCCCGATCAAGGGTCCCCGCCGTTCTCTCTCACAAAGTCGGTAAGGTTGCCTTCGTCCCTTGCTCACTGCCGCGACATGGGCAGTTGCCGCCTCCCGCCGCCCTCCTCAAGGATGAGCTACGTCCCTCAGGTACAACTCCCTTTACAGCCGGCTTGCACCACTGCTCTAGCTGCCCACATCACTCCCTATGGATATTTCTCTACTTCTTTGCATAGACCAATGAGCCGACAAATCACATAGACCCAGAAGTAAGTTGGATTGACGAAGCAACCATCACTCTTACGCCAGTGAGAGGTCGCGTCCGCTCTGCCCGGGCATGAATGCGGCACCGATTCTTTGGAGCGGCGCTGACCGTTTCGGGCGGGAAGCACACACGGGCGTTGGATGGGCTTTGGGTGGACCAGGCTGGTCAGGAGCGGGCGTAGCAGCTGTCCGCATGTCCCTACCGGACATGCCCGGAAATGAGAGGATGCACCGACTTTCGCGGCTAAAATCATACACTACACAACATCTCTCTGTAGGAGTAGGTCGATCTGTCGCTCTCTCTAACACACATGGTGTTAAACACACACACACACACACACACACACACACACACCTTGGTCCCGTTGCACCTTCTAACATGACTTATTACACCTAGACGGAGGGAGTAGTAAGTATACGAGATACGGTGGCACACTGACTTAAGTCGAATACAAGTGCCCAAAATTTGTTTGCATGTTATAATAAGGATTCACTTAAAATAGTACGTGAGCAAACAGAGGGATCAATTGGACAGTGTTTCTGAGCAGTAGCGAGATGTGTGAGGTAAGATACACTGCTGGCGCTTTTAATTTTTCTTATTAATTTGTTTGTTTCACCCTCTGACTGGTGGGACCCAACGTACTACGTGGAGAGAGGTAAGGTGACTAAGGCTGCATTATTTCTACACCTCTGTGGATAGTCTTACCACCAAAACCAATGACACGATTATGATTGAAATCCCAATGACTCCCACACACACAAAAAAACACGGCATGCTTGTCACACGAATGCAGGAATGTATAAAAGGTTATTTCCCTCTCGTTAAACATAACGGGAGGGTAGTGTAGCTGGTTAGCATGTTCGCTCATCAAACTTGAGGTCTCGGGTTCGATAACTACACTTGAGCATAATTTGTGCCAGGAGGATTCTTTAACTGGTCAAAATGTTTTCTAGGGTTTGCATGCTTCACACTCTCTCTCCAGTATATATATACACGCTGGAGCCTCAGCGCTTGTAGTTGCTCTCTTCACACTCTCTCGCCCTCTCCCGCTGGAGCCTCAGCGCTTGTAGTTGCTCTCTTCACACTCTCTCGCCCTCTCCAGATCTAAACAAGACTTTGTTGGCCTCTCTCTCCCCTCACTGCTGCTCAAAGAGCCGGCAGGATCCGTCCGCCGGGAAGGGAAGGAGGCTTAACACTGTCACCGTCGGCAAGGGACTACCGGCGCAGCTATTCACTTTCCACCCAGCGGCGGCGCGGGAGGGCCTCCGAACCCTTCTTCTTCACCGCCCTCCCGTCACCAACCGAACCATGCCCCAAGAACCATAAGGTATAATTTACTTACTCCACATGCATTGCTCTAGCTGCATATATACCATGAATCTAGGACGTGGTTCAAAGAGGAAAGGAGTGGGGGAAAGTAGTGGGAAAAGTTGTATATAGCATGAATCTAGGACATGGTTCAAAGAGTAAATGAAGGGGGAAAGTTGTATAGCATTAATCTAGGACGTGGTTCAAAGAGGAAAGGAATGGGGGAAAGTTGTGGGGAAAGTTGTATCGCATAAATCTAGGACGTGGTTCAAAGAGGAAAAGAAGGGCCGAAAGTACTAGTTCAAAAAGGAAAGGAAGGGACAAGGCTGTAGAGTTTGAGCAGGACTAGATTTGCTGCGCTCACATAGGGAAAGGCGTATAAAGATAACAAAACTAGGACCAACACAGATATGCTCCTTGGTTGTTTGTTCTTTGTTGCAACAGACTGTGCATGACCACAGTACGTCGGTAGATGCACATGGTGCTGGTGCATCCACTGTCCCATGCAACTCATTAGCTGTTGTTAATATAAGGCCCTGTTTGGTTAAAAACTCCCTAGTCCCTACCTGCTGGGTTCCAGGGACTAAACATGGACTAGAGGTTATTAAATGACATGCTAAAAGACCATGTTACCCCTAGTAATGAACTAATAGAGACAAGGTGTGATGCGTGGCAGGGGCAACTATTGGAAAAAGTCCCAAAAAGACTCCCTCGGGGTCTTCTTTCTTTAGTCCCAAATGCCCACTTTTACTCCCTACAAGTCCCTCCTCTTTGGTTTAGATGGGACTGACACGGAGTTTTTTTAGTCCCTACACCAAAATGTCCCTGTAAACAAACACCCTCTAATAATGCCGCTGGAAAATTGATGCAATGCCACAGTTAAAAGCAAATTACATGTTTAACAAATTTTATTGTTAATATAATCTCTATATTAATATTAATCAATGCCACCGTTTGAGAAATGCTACTATCTTGCTTTCTTTCCCATTTAGATAAGGTAGATGCTTCTTTTTGTTGGCTTCTGTGTCATCCACCGTCATTGACCACTAATTGTTTCCCTTGCACCACTCTGTAAACAGGGTTATCTGCTTCACCTCGTTGCCATTGTGACCTTTTGTTGCACTGCACAAAACACTTTTTTTAAGAGTGTTTTGTGCAGTTCAACCAAAATGTCACACCGACAACGTTGCTTGATTGCTTGATCTTAGTGGAACTGCACAAGAGGAGATCTTACTTCCTATCCGCTAAGGCGAATTTGGTTCAGATCTTCTTCTTGTGAGTTGTTTGAATTCTGCATCATGAGAGGTCATTACTAGCCTTCTTTCACATGATTCTGCAGTGTGCATTCATATGTTGTGCTACTTGTACGATAATGTTGCTTGATTTTAGTGAACTGCACAAATGAAGACAAGACTTCCAATCTGTATGTGCACCTAATATCCCATTGAGGTAAGATAAGGATATTTCACAACTGTTGGCCTGTATTTTGCCACTTTCATCAGAAAATTAAGTTTAGTACTATACTTGTGCTCCCTAATTGACATGCCAAATCTTACATTGAAGGCGAAGCTTGTTTGTTATTGAACCAAGTGATGAAGGGGAAGAACAAGGGGAAGAAAAACAAAAATCAACTCTCGGTGCTATAATGAAGCACTAGAACTGTGATGACACAAGTAATGATATAGTTTTGCATCTTAATTTATTGCTATGGCTGGAACGAGCAATTTTTTTGCCACTGATTTGATGCCACTCTTAATGTAATATGTAATTATCTCTACTTGTGCAAACAGGGATCTTCTTTGAATATACCATATATTTTAGTGGAACTGCACAAGAAGATGTTGGAACCATTAAACTAATCGAGGAGTATATAGTAAGCATGGCCACCACCGTAGATAGCAACAGATGGTTCCGGAGAATTGCTTCATCTGTATGCTCTACACAATAAGCCTCCTAACAAAGGTTGGTACTCGCCCACTAATTTCATCCATATGATTGAGCTTTGCCATCTCTATTGGTGTTGTGCTACTGTTTAGATACTGTCATAAAAAAGTGGTATTGTCCTTGAGAAGTGCCTCATCTGTGCTGTTTTAAATATTTCCTTTCCTTTTTTTTCGAGAAAACAGTGATGCTAGCATTTAGTAGTCCTCTTGTCTTTGCACAACGGGATCATCTTCCTCTGAAGAAGAATATGGAGTACATGAAGTGACTAGTTTCGATTATGCCAGGATGAAGAAGCCCTGTCTATCTTATCATTAGAAGGAGCAGTTGAAGGATGGTTACATTACCCCCACAAGACCAAACTAACTTCAGCTCAGAAGGACTGACAAAATCTCCATTTTTTTGCTGTGATGCGCGAGTACAATGTTGTTCTAGGATTCTTTCTGGTGAGTTCCATTTTTCTAAAAGTGTGCTCTACATGGACCATGTATGTGCCTGTTGAAACTGTCAATTCATAGTACAGTTTGCTCTATACTAATCACTTTTTTGTATTTGTGCAAATAGGGGTGCTCAACTTGATTTCAATGGGAACTGCACAAAATGTTCATGAATACATCAAATCATTCATTTCCACCACAAGAAAGGAGATGCCAATAATTTCAAGGCGTTGCAACATATAAGGGCGAAATCATACAAGCTACGCGCGAATTTGGTTGATTTTGGTGGAACTGCACAAAAAGAACAGCTGGTTTATTTAGCATGAGGTGCCATGTCAATGTCCGAACTGATGGCAAACCCTGCCCATTCCACAATCGTAGGCATTTGATATTTTGGAATGGGACAACCTTGTCAAATTTTGCTCATTGATTTTAGCAAGACATGCGTTTGATATTTTCGAATGGGACGCCCTTTGCTGTCAGCAGCGTCGATCAATTTTTTCTTTATTCTTTAGTTGTGAAGTAAATATTGCCTCTGACATGTGAGTCGCTGAGATGCATAATCATTGATTGTTTTGAATGTTCTCTATGAATTGCCAGGCCTGTGTGTTTGATTGCAATGTACAGAAATGCTAAAAAGCTGCTCAAACTCTTTGTACTCCTTCTGTTCCTTTTTACTTCGCACGTTGTGAAAGTGCATACTTTTTGTATAAGATTGGTCAAAGTAGAGATACTTTGACTGCAGACAAAACTTGTATGCAGACTAGAAAGGACCGGAGGGAGTACATATGAAACTGCTGCAAACGAGGTGATCACCCTGGGAATAATGCTAGTACGTATTGTTTTGCATGTTCATCCAATGCTAGTGATACAGGAATTTGAACTAATCGAAATAAATTCATTCATACACGGTCAGATTTCATATAAACATGCCAGATTTCATTACATTTCATACATTCTTCAGCTAAAAAGGGGTGTGCTGGAGGTATAATTAATTAACCCAAGCTACCCACATGTGTCCCGCTGAGCCGAACAGAAGCTTCAGTGACTTAACTGCAGGTGCGGTTGCGTAACTGCCATGTGGCCTGTTGGGCCCACGTGTCAGTCAGCCAACTGCACCAGCAGTTAAGTAGAAGCAACGTTATTCTCCAGAGAACTCCCCGACTCCACGTCGCCGCCAAGAAGCTAACCGGCCGTCAATGGTCAACCCGCCTAGCTTGGCTTCAACAGGAGGGTAGCAGCGGTGGCCTTACTTGGACCCGAGCGGCGGCGAGCTACCGTGTTCTACTCTTCCTCGTTTTCTATGTGGCTCGGCCTCGTTGGCAGCGGGGCGGGGCCTCGACGGAGCCGGCGATGTCCTCTTTCTCGTTGCCGGTGGGCGGCGCCTCAGCGGAGCGGTGGAAATCCTCCCCCGCGTTGCCGGTAGGGTGGGGCCTCGGCTGAGCCGGTGATGTCCTCTGCCTCGTTGTTGGCGGGGCGGGGCCTCGGCGGAGCCGGCGATGTCCTCTGCCTCGTTATTGGCGACATGGGGCCTCGGCGGAGCAGGGCCTCATCGACGCTAGCGGAGCGGGGACTCGTCGGAGCTAGCATTGTCCTCTGCCTCATCCTCAGTGTCGTGGGAATGATTCCGACAATAATAAGGTATAGGGTAACGGAGCATGATGTATCGAGATGCATATGGGTGACACGGTGGTTTTAGCGTGTTCGGGCCTCTCATGGTGGAGATAACAACCCTACGTCTCGTGCTCTGGAGAGGCTTTGTTATATCTGAGTATGTATACGGAGATTACAATGTGTGTTTGAGAGAGAAGTGGAAGAAAAAAGAGCCCCTTGTCTAGTGGTGGGGGTGGCTTATAAAGAGTGCGCCACCCCCGCACCTCCTATGTTACAAAGTGGGGCATGAATGCCATAAAGCCAGCCCACTATCAATCCTTCACTATGAGAATGATGTCGACTGCTTTGCTGCCTGTTGGTCTTCGTATATCTAAGCGAGTCGTACGGTCGAGTGGTGAACTGTCATCCGAGTGGATGGTATGCTGCTTGGTCGAGTGGATAGTATGCTGCTTATCCGAGTGGATAGTATGTCTCTATGAAATTTACCTGGACCCACATGTTGTGTGGACCCCATGCTTCATGATATTTCGACCCTTCGTGGGCCTACCTGTTATGTGTATCCCCAACATTAGCCCCCGAATCAATTGCGATTTTGCAGAACGAGTTTGTGAAAGACACAATTTGGCCTGAGTGATTACGGAAATACTTGGTACCTGTCATCGTGCTTTCAGACAACCAAGGTTTGAACAAAGTCTCAATGGATTCTGCTTCATGAAATTTCGACCCTTCGTGGGCCTACCTATTATGTGTATCCCCAAAATTAGCCCCCGAATCGATTGCGATTTTGCAGAACGAGTTTGTGAAAGACACAATTTGGCCCGAGTGATTACAGAACTACTCGGTACCTGTCATCATGCTTTCAGACAACCAAGGTTTGAACAAAGTCTCAATGGATTCTGGTACTGTGCTTCCCGACTGATCTGGGTAAGTGCCCGCGAGGAGCAACTTGGTGACATTCGATCATCTCTCGGAAGAGGTTAACTTGTGATCAGAGTATGGATGTGTCATTAAATCTATGCAACAAGATTGACACATGGGCCGCTCTCTCAGAGAGATGCCATTCAAATCCCGGAGGAACGTCAATACGAGTCGGTTTTAGATCCGCACTTGTGAGTTTCACGCTTTGAGTCCTAGAAGAAGGCTCAAAATAGGTCCACGGAGGAGCGTTAAAACTCACCTTATAGGATTTTTTTGGTAGTCGACGGGATTCTTTAAAAGTTGTTTGTTTGTTGTTCGTCACTCGGACTGGTCAGGCCATACCGAGTGGAGATTACTCCAGTGGGGGCACGCTAAGTGCACCCACTGGGTGTAGTCCCTGAGACCGTCGTCGACTGCGGGCAGTCGGCGGGGGTCTGAGAGAGAAAATCTTCCTAACCAGTACTGATTGGACTTGTTCTTCTCCGACTCAGAGGTCGAGTGATCTAGAGGTGAGTTTGCATTGAGCAAAATGTTTCTTCCGAGTTCTCTTCCAGTGGGGGCACGCTGAGTGCACCCATTAGGTGTAGTCCCCGAGCCTCTGTCGGACTAGATGAGTCTGGCAAAGGGTTTAAGTCTCCCGGTAAACCTCCATGCAGTTGGCAAGGTAAATATCTTTGTCTGGAATTGAATCAATCAAGTAATCTTTGTGCACTCGGCACGATGAATGAATTCGGCCTTGAAACTGCCGACTGTAGAAAAAAGCTAGCCACTCCAGGGAGTAATCGTTCCAGTAGTACTTCTTATATTGATCGTTAGATTTTGCGTGAAAGGGGTATTTGTCTGAGTGGACGTGCTTCCCGACTGATCGGGGTATGTTGACTGCAAGGAAAATTTGGTGGCACTTCTATGTATGGTCAGAAAGATATTCCTAATGTGATGAATGGGTCGATTGAATGGGAGTAACCCCGGAGGATAGCATGGTCAACGGCTGTGCATAGCCCCCGAGTGATGTTTGAAAGAGGTAAGCTTGCTACAGAGTGTGATATGAGGTTTGATCATATGAGTAACTTAGTCGTTCCCGTGCTGGGGGTGTAGAGGTAAAGACATGTCCAACTGATGGTGATGCGCGAGGTGGCCGAGGGGCGATGATGTGTACAACCGAGAGATGACGCGGGGCGGTCGAGTGGTGAAGACATGCACGACCGAGTGGCGATGCGTGGAGCGGCCGAGTCATGCTGTGCGAGGTGGTCAAATGATGAAGACATGCACAACTATGTGGCAATGCGCGGGGGAGCGAGTGGTGAAGAACTACGTGTCCAGCCAAGTGGTGACGCGTGGAGCGGCAGTATGGTGAAGGCATGCACAACCGAGAGGCGACGCACGGAGCGACCAAGTGGTGAAGACGTGCACAACCGAGTGGCGATGTGCGGGACGGCTGAGTGAGGATGCGCGAGGTGACCGAGTAAAGGACTACATGTCCAGCCAAGGGGTGACACGCGGGGCGGCCATGTGGTGAAGGCATGCACAACCGAGAGGCGACACGCGGAGCGGCCAAGCGATGAAGACGTGCACAACCGAGTGGCGACGTGCGGGGCGGCCGAGTGAGGATGCGCGAGGTGGCCGAGTGAAGGACTATGTGTCCAGCCAAGTGGTGATGTGCGGGATGGCTGAATGACGACGCGTGGCGTGGCCAAGTGACGACGCGCGGGGCAGCCGAGTGAAAGATTGCGTGTCCAGCCAAGTGGCTGAAATTGTCTTCGAAGGAGTTAACCAGATGCTTTCGAAGCTAATGTAGTGACGAGGTCGGTGTAGTGTGGTTGCGACGCAACAAGACCAGCGTGACAACTGAGTCTGGGTAGAAATGAAGATGGCGCATAGACGTCTGAGTGATTATAAAACTTGTCAAAGTGGCGGATCGAATGCACTTTGTTGAAGTGAAGGATCTGACAAGTGATGAAGTACTCGACTACTCAGGAGAGTGTCATTCCAAACGAGATGCAGCCCCCGAGTGCGGCGTAGCCCCCAAGCGTACTACAGGCTTCGACAACGGATATGTCGGAATACGAGAAATATAGTTTTGAATGGAAGATTTGCAATTCATCGAGTCGGGCTCGGGTAAAGATGAGGAGAAGCTTCCGAGTGATGCTCGAAAGAGGCAAATTCACAAAAGAGTGAAATGTGAAATTTAATTACAAAAGGGACTTACCTTCTCATGCCTGACGAGGTCTATATCATTGATACGATGAAGAGGATTCCATAGAGGGTTTGGCTGGATGTGTTTGAAGTCAACAGAGTGACAAGGTCGGTGTTGTGGTGCGCTAGGACCGGTACGGTGACCGAGTCCGAGCAGCGATGAAGTTGGCGCATAAGGCCGTCGAGTGATCGCGTAACTTGTGTAAAAAAATGGCACAAGCCAACGAAATGATTTCTTGAGGAAATTTGATGTGTGGTGAAATGATTTGTGTGAATAACACCCATAGACACCCATTGGGAGTGCAAGGGGCTTGCTAGTTAACTAGCAAGAGTCTGGAAGAGCGAAGGATCCGTTTGAACTTGTTGAAGTGAAGGATCCAACTGAACTCATTGGAATACTGGCTGAAATAAAACGGAAGTGTAGTGTTTCGACTGAGTTTCAGCCCCGGAGGAGCGATGCAAACTCAAAATGAAGAACGACACATGGTGTTCGTGAATGATGTATGTGAAAAAATGGAAGTTGGACTCAGGAGTCACATAACCAGTACTAAGCAAATATGTGAAAATAAGTAGCCGAGCGTAGAGGTACACTCGATGGTGTGGCCTCCGAGTGAACGTGATGTGTGAATTATGGGATACTCGGGGAGACGGAAATAATATAATGTAAAATGACTTAGCTGTCTGAAGGCGCGCTAGTGGCCAAGTGGTGATGAGGTGACCAACCGATTGGCGATGCGCGGGGCGGCCGAGTGATGATGAGGTGACCGATCGATGGTGACGCGCGGGGAGGCCGAGTGGTGATGTGGTGACCAACCGAAGGCGACGCGCGGGGCGGCCGAGTGGTGATGAGGTGACCAACCGATGGCGACACGCGGGGCGGCC
>NC_041388.1:368735529-368737068 GCF_002162155.2 Triticum dicoccoides | reverse complement strand
GCGCGAGGCGTCCGAGTGATGTAGAGGAGTCCTGCAGAGTGGCAACGCGCGGGGCGTCAGAGTGAAGTAGACACGTCTCGTTGAGTGGCGATGCATGGGGTGGCCGAGTCTGGCAAGTTGATGAAGATGTGCCCAATTGAGCGACACGGGGCTGCCGAGCGGGCAAGTTGATAAAGAGGTGCTCAACTGAGCGGCGACGCGCAGTGCGGCCGAGCGGGCAAGCCGATGAAGATGTGCCCAATGGAACGACACGGAGCGGCCGAGCGGGCAAGTTGATAAAGAGGTGCTCAACTGAGCGGCGACGCGCAGTGCGGCCGAGCGGGCAAGCCGATGAAGATGTGCCCAATGGAGCTACACGGGGCGGCCGAGCGGGCAAGTTGATAAAGCCAGCCCACTATCAAGCCTTCACTATGAGAATGATGTCGACTGCTTTGTTGCGTGCTGGTCTTCGTATATCTGAGCGAGTCGTACGGTCGAGTGGTGAACTGTCATCCGAGTGGATGGTATGCTACTTGGTCAAGTGGATAGTATGCTGCTTATCCGAGTGGATAGTATGTCTCTATGAAATTTACCTGGACCCACATGTTGTGTGGACCCCATGCTTCATGATATTTCGACCCTTCGTGGGCCTACCTGTTATGTGTATCCCCAACACTCGGTCTCGCCAAACAGCGCCTCACCCGCTTCATCGCCCTCTTTGCTAGCCTCTTTGTAGGCGGCCGCAGCCTCCGCCACCTGCATGTAGTACTGCCAGCGCTCGAGGCGGCCCTTGCGGGCGGAGCGGTACGAGTTGAGCAGCGCCTCGTGCTCCGCCCGCTCCGTGGCGATCTTCTCCTCCGCCTGCAGGTGCTCCTGGAGGATATGGTGGTTGTAGGCGGCGTCAGCATGCGCCTCCCGGAACTGCTCCTAACACATATGCCTCACACTGTCCATATATTGGGCACGGGCCTCGCCGATGGTCATGGTGCAATGCACCGGCGAGGATGGCGCGGAGGAGGGGGTTGGCGCCAAATCATCGACTACCATGTTCTCCATTGGGACGTCGTCGTCCTCCGGCTGCCTGTCGGCCAGCCGGTCGGCAGCAATGGCTGCCATCTCCTTGTGGTCCATCGTCCGCCCGTCCCGAAGAGCGTTGGAGCGCGAGGAAGCCATGGTGGGCAGTAGTGGTGTGGACAGGAGAAAGGGAACGGATGCGGATGACTGCGGCTATGGCCGGCGCAGCAGTTTATATAGCAATGGTGGGCGGGCGGAGGGACGGACATGTGGCGCCGGAGTAGCCACCTCGGCAACCGCGTATCATTAATGTGGGCGGCAGATGGACGGACGGACGGCACTCGTGTCGTTTGAAGGCGGAGCAATCGCCTGCACCGGGAAGCGGGGCGGGCGGCGCTGACTGTTTCGGGCGGAAAGCGCGCGCGGGCGAGGAGATAACTTTACTTGGAGAGGATGACAATGGGGACCCACCAGGTCCATAGCCTCACGTACGCAAGTGCCTCCTTATTATATATATATATATATATATATATATATATGTGTGTG
>NC_041388.1:368730499-368735101 GCF_002162155.2 Triticum dicoccoides | reverse complement strand
AAACTATACTCCCTCCCTCTAGGTGAATAAGTCGTATTAGAAGGTGCATCACGACCTAGATGCAAGCAGATTGGTGGAAAAGAAGAATATTTCTCTCTTCTAAACACAACATTTAATCACAGCAGTTAAGAGGATGTCTTATTAGCTACCCATGCAGGCCATCGTAATTCGTAGCATGCAAAGCGCTTTTATTTCTTGCCTAATAACCGCATGGACGTGCTGCATGCATTGGTCCTTGCCCCAGCAAAAAAAAGGGAGGAAAGGGGTTTCCATAGGAGACAACGGGGCAGAGGTGGAAGCGCTCGCTGGAGTAATTTATTTTGCTTCCCCCTGGTTTCCTGACATCACGGTCCCACACCATTATCAACCTATGTAGTAGTCAATAAACGAGAGAATTGCACAAGAAGCGGCCGACAGCTGGGACCAAGCAGCTCGAGCAGTATTTGTGTTTTTGAGGTGTGAGCACTTCAGAGTTTTTCGATGTTTAGCCCAGATATTAATTTTTCTCCTCTGAACAACAACGAAAACATCGCTGCAGGTATTAACTGGGCGCGCTGTGGCCCGTCTAGCCCAGGCAAGATATCCAGCCCAGATATTAATTTTTTTCAAGATGAAAATGGCTAGCCCAGCTATACTTTTTTTAGGAATACCCAGGCAAGGTCAAGTTGTTATTATCCACCCCGCTGGGCTGCAAATCTTTCCTAGGAGGGATGCAGTAGGCTTAACAAGAAAATGGGCTTTAAGAAATAATAAATGGGATGTAATTATAAAACTGGGCAGTAGCTATAAAAAATGCACCAAACACGTGATTACTTTATAAAATTTTATATTTGGATATTGAAAATTTTAATTTCATTAATTGTTGCGAGCGCAATGTTTCGTTGGATTTTTACATAATATAAATTTATATTGAAATTGTATTTAATCTGACAAGAAATTTCGGGATAAAAATATTTCAGATCCCATCAAAATGTGGGAAATTTTATTGAATTCTGTTTTGAACGGTTGGTTGGAATGGGTTGTACTTTTAACAAATTGTAAATGGGTTGTAGTAAATTCCATTAGAATTCAAAAATGGGCTACACATTCTTACAAATCTCAAATGGGCTATAAGTTCTCTGCCACACACTTCTGGCCTTACTAAGTTGACGCGTCACCTAAAAAAACAGAGTTGACGCGTATGCAAGGCTTTGTCAACTTATAGTCAACACACGGTTCTAGCAGCAGTGGACGTTGGATGTCCATCCAACGGATGCCGTGCTTCTTCTTCAATCTTGGATATTCTAGCTTCACCCGCCCAAAAAATGATTCCTCCCCCTGACATCTGGGGCACACCGTTTCGGAAGCTGACCTGTGGGCCTACTAAGTTGACGTACCTAGGGCTTTGTCAACTTAGTCAATATAAACGATTCTAGCTGCAGTGACCATACGATGTCCATCCAACGGCCGGAGTGCTTCTTCAACCTCTGGTCTTCTTGCTCCAGCCGCCCAAAGCAGCGCCGGTCTTGCCGACTGCTCCTGTCTCCCATGGCCGGCTGTGCTGCCGCGGAGCTCTCACTGCCCCCTACTATTCCCACCGCTGGCCAGGCCCTGCGGCAACGGCAGCCTCACACCGCAGCCGAACGAGTGAACCCTCATACTCCTCTCCGCGTGGGCATCCACTACCGCGTCTTCACCGGCTCCGCGTCGTCCCCTTCCTAGGCCTCACCGTTGTCCACCGCCCTGGTGCTCTCGGCGCGGCGTGGTCAACGTGGTCAAGGAATGACTTCCATCAGACGTGGACTGTACATGGAGAGGCTGACAGCTGGGTCCACGGCGCAGCAAGGAAGTGCCTTCTTATTACGCGGAAAATAATGATTCCTCCACCTGACAGCAGGGACCCATCGGACGGGCCACCAGTATTTTGCAAAAAAATCATTTCCCCCTGACTGCTGGGACCCACCGGACGGGCCACCGTATTTCGTAAAAAAAACATTCCCCCCACTGTCAGTTCGGACCCACCGGAAGTGCCTCCTTATTACGCACAAAAAAATGAATACTCCCCCGGCTAGCTGGGACCCACCTTGTTGGGAGGCTGACTTGTGGGCCTACTAAGTTGACGGGGACGAAGGGCTTTGTCAACTTAGTCAATATGAATGATTCTAGCTCCAGTGACCGTACAATGTCCATCCAACGGCTATAGTGCTTCTAAAACCTCTGGTCTTCTTGCTCCAGCCGCCCAAAGCAGCGTCGATCGTGCCGCATGCTCCTGCCTCCCGTGGCCGGCTGTGCTTCCACAGAGGCCTCACCGCCCCTACTATTCCCACCGTTGGCCAGGCCCTGCGGCAACGGCAGCCTCACACCGCAGCCGAAGCAGTGAACCCTCGTAGTCCTCTCCGCGCGGGCTTTCTCTGCCATGTCGTCCCCTTCCTAGGCCTCGTCGTCGTCCACCGCCATGGTGCTCTCCGCGTGGCGTGGTCAATGTGGTCAAGGAACGACTTCCATCGGAAGAGTGCTGTATGTGGAGAGGTTGACAGCTGGGTCCACGGCCATAGCCCAGTTTTTTTGTGATTTGCCAAGTAAGTCGCTTTGTCAGGCCTGTTGGGCTGCAAATCTTTCAAGACGAGGAGAGCTTTCATTCGGCTGGCCGAGAAAATGGCCCATCAGTAATGAGAAATGGGTTGTACATTTTTAAAACACATCAAGCTGGCAATTAGTTTCAAATATCTTTTTTTCATTTCAAGATTTTAAATTTCAAGATTTTAAAACACATCAAGCTGGCAATTAGTTTCAAATGGGTTGGATTTTATATTGATATACATTTAAATTTAAAATCAGTTTGAATGTGAGTCGAAATTTCAGAATTAAAAACAGTTCGGACCGCATCGAAATATGCAAAATTTCGTACAATTTTTAACCGTTGCCACAATATGGGCTGTAATGCTAACAAAAAGAATATGGGCTCCAAAAAAACCTTAAGAATTAGCAAATGGGCTTTAAATTATTAGAAATAATGGCAGATGGGATGTATGTTGTTTTCCACAGATTTGAGGCTTTCCTAAAAAAAGGTTGGTGCACAAGCACTGACTGTTGGATGTCCATCCAACGCCGTCGTGCTTCTTCAATCTCTGCTCTTCCTGCTCCAGCCGCTCAAACAAGCGCCGGCGGGACTGCCTGCTCCCTCCTCCTCGCGGCAGGCTGTGCTGCCGCGCAGGCCTCACCGCCCGACCGTACTCCCATCGCTGGCCTAGCCATCCCTCTACTCACCCACACCTGTGTTATTCTCCGACGACGAGAGACGAACTAGTAAACCCTCATACAGTCGTACTCCCCTCCGCGTGGGAAACAACTGTCGAGTCTTCCCTGTCTCCGTGTCGTCCCCTTCCTAGGCATCGCCGTCGTCCACCGCCCTGGTGCTCTCGGCGTGGCGTGGACAACATGGTCAAGGAACGACTTCCATCAGACATGGACTGTACGTGGAGAGGCTGACAGCTGGGTCCAAGGCCGCAGCAAGGAAGTGCCTCCTTATTATGTGGAAAATAATGATTCCTCCCCCGGACAGCTGGGACCCACCAGACGGGCCACTGTATTTCGTGAAAAAAATGTTTCCCCCTGACTGCTGGGACCCACCAGCTACATCTTCGCACGCAAGGAAGTGAATCCGGGCAAAAAAATGATTTGCCCCCTGACTACTGGGACCCACCAGCTACATCTTCGCAGGCAAGGAACTGCCTGACAGTCGGGACCCACCTGGTCGAAGCATACGTAGCGTTGTCATTCTGGTTGCGAACATGTACGTACATACTAGTCGATGTAGAGGCGCGCACGTGTCGTAGTAGAGGCGCGCACGTAGCATGTACACATACGTACAGTGGCCAGGGTGCAAGAAAGAAAATACGGCCACGTATGTGTACATACGAGCGGGGTCTCAAACGCCTACTCGCGCATACGTACGGCCAGGGCCCGTGTACATGGCTGGGTCGGAATGGAGAAACAGCGTCGTCGTCGTGTTCATGGGGAGGCAACGGAATGCGTCGTGTTCATGGGGAGGCAACGGAATGCGTCGTGTTCATGGGGAAGCAACGGAACGCGTGGGAGCCAACTGGCTGGGTCGGAACGGACTACGTGGTCGTGTTCATCGGGAGGGTTTGGACGGCATAGGCGATGGCAACGAGGCCTGGCGTACCGCAAAATGGAGGAAACGGCCTTGTGTTCGACCGGCCACGTTCGAAACAGGATCCTGTTCATCGGGAGGGGTCTGGCGTACCGCAAAACGGAGGAAACGGACCTCCTACGGTCGAAACGGGGGTCATGTTGATCGGGAGGGGTGTGGCATACCGCAAAACGGAGGAAACGGACTTGTGTTGGAGCGCTACGGTCGAAATGAGGGTCCTGTCCATCGGGAGGGGTGTGGCGTACCACAAAATGGGACTCCACGGGATAATGTTCATCTCCACCGTCGACCTCCTCCGGCCTCCACGGGCTCCTGTTCATCCAGCCTCCACGGGCTCCTATTCATCCAGCCTCCACCGCGCGCTACTCCACCGGCTACTATTCAACCACCCCTCCACCTTCTACTGTTCATCCAGCCCTCCACACCACGGGGTCCTGTTCAACCACCCC
>NC_041388.1:368721505-368730263 GCF_002162155.2 Triticum dicoccoides | reverse complement strand
GCTCACGGTTCATCCCATCGACCGGCTTCAGTTAGAGCAGTAGTGAAGGAATCACTCGATCGGGTTCAGTTAACAGCCATCGATCGATCGCTCGGGTTCAGTAACACGTAGCCTGCAGTGCAATCGCTCGGGTTCAGTTAGAGCCCAACGCCTCGCTCTGGTTCAGTTAGAGCCAACGCCTCGCACATACGCGCGTACGTGTACGAGAGAAACGCGCATCGCTCGGCCCCCGACCTCCCACCGTAATCGGGAACTCCCCGAAATTTTCCTCGCCCTCGCTTCTACCACGGTTTTTTCCATCATGGACGGCCCAAAGAATGTCATGCAGCTGCGTCTCCGGCCCGCCCAGGACTAAAAGCCCATTTTCTGTCATGATTTTTTGTCATAGAAGTAGGAGCCCACCACATCTATGATGATACCGGGTTTTTTCACAATTATCATCATAGAAGTGTCATATGTATGACAGAAAAAAATTCGTTCGGCCCAAAATGTCACAGATGTGTCTTTTTTTTGTAGTGCATGGCGTGGCTACCTCGAAGCCGGCACCACCGGTGACATATCCACGGCGACTCTCCCCCAGTGCGAGGCTCCCTCGACGGTGGTGTCCATACCAGCCGGATCTGCTGTTGCTGATTGGTACCTCTTGTGCTTGCGTTGGTTTTTCCCTTGAAGAGGAAAGGGTGATGCAGCAAAGTAGCATAAGTATTTTCCTCAGTTTTGAGAACCAAGGTATCAATCCAGTAGGAGACTACACAACAAGTTACCGAATACCTGCACAAACAAACACCAACTTGCAACCAACGACAAAGGGGTTGTCAACCCCTTCACTGTTATTCACAAAGTGAGATCTGATAGAGATGGATAAACGGTAAAGTAATATTTTTGGTATTTTTGGTTTATGGAACGGAAAGTAGAAGATTGCAAAGGAAAGTAAATAGTAAACTAGAATTGTAGGTTGGAAACTTATATGATGGGAAATAAACTTGGGGGCCATAGGTTTCACTAGTGGCTTCTCTCAAGATAGAAATTATTACAGTGGGTGAACAAATTACTGTCGAGCAATTGATAGAAAGCGCAAAGTTATGACGATACCTAAGGCAATGATCATGAATATAGGCATCACGTCTGTGTCAAGTATATCGAAATGATTCTGCATCTACTACTATTACTCCACACATCGACCGACTCCTGCCTGCATCTAGAGTATTAAGTTCATAAGAACAGAGTAACGCATTAAGCAAGATGACATGATATAGCGGGATTAACTCAAGCAATATGATGAAAACCCCATCTTGTTATCCTCGATGGCAACAATACAATATGTGCCTTGCTGCTCCTACTTTCACTGGAAAGGACACTGGAAGATTGAACCCAAAGCTAAGCACTACTCCCATTGCAAGAAAAACCAATCTAGTTGCCAAAACAAATCGATAGTTCGAAGAGACTTGCAAAGATATCAAATCATGCATATAAGAATTCATAGGAGATTCAAATAATATTCATAGATAAGCTGATCATAAATCCATAATTCATCGGATCTTGGTAAACACACAGCAGAAGAGTATTACATCGAATAGATCTCCAAGAACATCGAGGAGAACTTTCTATTGAGAATCAAAGAGAGAGAAGAAGCCATCTAGTTGAAGGAAATATGCCCTAGAGGTAATAATAAAGTTGTTATTTTATATTTCCTTATACCATGATAAATGTTTATTATTCATGCTAGAATTGTATTAACCGGAAACTTGATACATGTGTGGATACATAGACAAAACACCATGTCCCTAGTAAGCCTCTACTAGACTAGCTTGTTAATCAAAGATGTTTAAGTTTCCTAACCATAGACATGTGTTGTCATTTGATAAACGGGGTCACATCATTAGGAGAATGATGTGATGGACAAGACCCATCTGTTAGCTTAGCATTATGATCGTTCAGTTGTATTGTTATTGCTTTCTTCATGACTTATACATATTCCTTTGACTATGAGATTATGCAACTCCCGGATACCGGAGGAATACCTTGTGTGCTATCAAACGTCATAACGTAATTGGGTGATTATAAAGATGCTCTACAGGTATCTCCAAAGGTGTTTGTTGGGTTGGCATAGATCGAGATTAGGATTTGTCACTCCAAGTATCGGAGAGGTATCTCTGGGCCCTACCGGCAATGCACATTGACGGAGTCCTGGATAAGGGGGTCTCCGGAGAGCCGGACTATCTCCATTGGCCGGACTGTTAGACTATGAAGATACAAGATTGAAGACTTCGTCTCATGTCCGGATGGGACTCTACTTGGCGTGGAAGGCAAGCTAGGCAATACGGATATGGATATTTCCTCCTTTGTAACCGACCTTGTGTAACCCTAACCCTCTCCGGTGTCTATATAAACCGAAGGGTTTTAGTCCGTAGGACAACAACCACAACATACAATCATACCATAAGCTAGCTTCTAGGGTTTAGCCTCTTTGATCTCGTGGTAGATCTACTCTTGTACTACCCATATCATCTATATTAATCAAGCAGGACATAGGGTTTTACCTCCATCAAGAGGGCCCGAACCTGGGTAGAACATCGTGTCCCCTGCCTCCTGTTACCATCTGGCCTAGACACATAGTTCGGGACCCCCTACCCGAGATCCGCCGGTTTTGACACCGACATTGGTGCTTTCATTGAGAGTTCCTTTGTGTCGTCGCTGTTAGGCTTGATGGCTCCTACTATCATCGATAGCGATGCGGTCCAGGGTGAGACTTTCCTCCCCGGACAGATCTTCGTATTCGGCGGCTTTGCACTGCGGGCTAATTCCCTTGGCCATCTGGAGCAGATTGAAAGCTACGCCCCTGGCCATCAGGTCAGATTTGGAAGTTTGAACTACACGGCCGACATCCGCGGAGACTTGATCTTCGACGGATTCGAGCCACAGCCGGGTGCGCCGCACTGTCGCGATGGGTATGACCTAGCTCTGCCGCTGAACAGTACCCTAGAGGTCGTGCCCGCATTAGCTCCGACCCTTAGTTCGGAGCCAACTGCGCGAACTGAGGACGGGTGGTTAGACACCGCCTCAGGGGCTGCAGTCTCAACGGCGATCGAGCTGAACACCAGCATAATCCTCTGCGCAGCCCGTGACTCCAAGGTGCCGGACTCTTTTTCTGACTTTGAACCGCCCGCGCCCCTGCCAGTCGAATCCGATTGGGCGCCGATCACAAAATTCACCACCGCAGATATCTTTCAGCACTCGCCCCTCGGCGACATTCTGAATTCACTAAAGTCTCTCTCTTTATCAGGAGAGCCCTGGCCGGATTATGGCCAACAGGATTGGGACGCGGACGACGAAGAAATTTGACGCCCACCCACAACCCACTTAATAGCCACTGTCGATGACTCAACCGACATGCTCGACTTCGACTCCAAAGACATCGACGGTATGGACGACGATGCGGGAGGCGAAGAAAAACCACCGCCCACAGGGCGCTGGACGTCCACCTCATCATATGACGTATACATGATGGACACACCAAAAGACGACGACGAGGAACGGAAGGACGCACCGAAGGCTTGTTCCCTCGAGAAGCAGTCAAAGCGATCCCGCCTCGGCAGAAACAACGATCATACAAACCCAGCATTGGAGCAGGTGAACCACTGCCGGACTACGGCAATACGGAGAATCAAACCGAACAAACTAATTCTGTCAAAGATAATAGTCCGGACGACATAACGCCGGACAGGCACCCGGAGCAGCAGAATGCCCGTCAAAGGCTTGTTGCCACCGCGAGGAGTCTGAAAAAGTAGAAGCAAAAGCTCAAGGTTGTGCAGGACACACTCCAAATCAGATGGAGTAAAGTACTCAACACAGCAGCGAAGTACGGCGACAATCGCCCCACCAAGAGCTACCCAAAGCGGAAGTTGCTACCTGAATTCGATGAGGAGGCCTCAGACCCCCCACAACCAAAAATCAAAACAGCCCCCTGGCCGGATGGACGACCTCATGACCAAAATCGAGCGGTAAACAACGCCACTCACAAGACAATACGCGATCCACGCAAGGGCTCGCACCAAAAGGACGGCACAACCAGATCCATCTATGGACCACGCAAGCGCGCCCCAGCATACGATGTAACACAACAAACATCCGAACAACGCGGTACACCCAGATACAGGGGTGCCACACACCCCCTATGTTTCACCGACGAGGTGTTGTACCATGAATTTCCAGAGGGATTCAAACCCGTAAACATAGAGGCATACGACGGAACAACAGACCCTGGGGTCTGGATTGAGGACTATATCCTCCATATCCATATGGCTCGAGGAGATGATCTCCACGCCATCAAGTACTTACTCCTCAAGCTCAAAGGGCCAGCTCGTTACTGGCTTAAAAGCCTCCCCGAAAACTCCATTGGAAGCTGGGAAGAGCTCGAAGACGCTTTTCGGGCAAATTTTCAAGGGACTTATGTCCGACCTCCGGACGCGGACGATTTGAGTCATATAACTCAACAGCCCGGAGAGTCAGTCTGAAAACTTTGGAACATGTTTCTTACTAAAAAGAACCAAATTGTCGACTGTCTGGACGCCGAAGCCTTGGCAGATTTTAAGCATAGCCTCCGTGACGAATGGCTTGCCAGACACCTCGGCCAAGAAAAGCCGAGAACAATGGCAGCATTAACAAGCCTCATGACCCGCTTTTGCGCAGGTGAGGACAGCTGGCTAGCCAGATGCAGCACCAGCGACCCTAGTACATCTAAAGTTAGAGATGGAAATGGGAAATCACGGCGCAACAGCAATAACAAACGCTGGAATAAAGAAGATAGCACGAAGAGCACGGCAGCAAACGCCGGATTCAAAAGCTCTCGGCCAGGTCAGCAAAAGCCGCCCTCTAAAGGCGCCAGAGACGAACTGTCCAGCCTAAACAAAATTCTGGACCAAATATGTCAGATCCATACCACCCCTGGTAAACCCGCTAATCATACTCACAGAGAATGTTGGGTCTTCAAGCAGTCCGGCAAGCTCAACGCCGTACACAAGGGGGAGCATGCACCAAGCGAAGACGAGGATGAGCCTCTCAAGCAAGACACTGGGGAACAAAAGAAATTTCCACCAGAAGTCAAAACAGTAAATGTGTTACACGTGATCAAGGGAAGAAACAAAACGGCACTCCCAGAAAAATATGAAATATGCCCAAGGGCCTATCACCGCGGAGTCCTGCCACTGGTCGTCTCAACCGATCACTTTCGACCATCGTGATTACTCAGCAAGTATCCGGCGTGCAGGATGGGCTGCCCTGGTATTAGACCCAATAATTGACGGATACCACTTCACACGAGTCCTGATGGACGGTGGAAGCAGTCTAAACCTGATATACCAGGATACAATCCGCGAAATGGGGATAGACCCAACAAAAATTTGCCATAGCAATACTACCTTTAAAGGAGTAACACCAGGCCCAGGGGCTCATTGCACGGGCTCCCTGCTACTAAAGGTTATATTCGGCTTCCCCGATAACTTCCGTAGCAAACATTTAACCTTCCACATCGCTCCGTTCCGAAGTGGCTATCAAGCACTACTCGGACGCGAAGCTTTCGCTCGCTTTAATGCAATACCGCACTACGCTTCCCTCACACTCAAGATGCCCGGCCCACGTGGCATCATTACAGTGAACGGAAGAATTAAGTGATCTTTGCGCGCCGAAGAGAGTGCGGCTGCCTTGGCAGCCGCACACTAAAAACGGCCTCACCAACTAAAGCATTTAACAGGTCGTCAAGACCTCGGACACGGTTAGACGAGTCCGGCGCAGCTATATGTAATTCATACCGGATCAATGGTCACACCCCTATTACAAATACAAGGGGCTCAAAGCGCGCAGACAAGTGGCAATTTTTACCCATCTTGAATTATACATGGTTTCTTTAAAAACTATCTATTTGCACGATAACTTTTTCACCTAAGTTCCTCTCTTTTACAGATGATCATCGTGCTACACCCATCTAGGATACGGCACAACGGAGACACAGGCGCAGACGTGCAGCAGGGACCCGCTCCAAGGATTCCTTTTAGATTAAGACCCTGCATAAACCTTTTTTACTGTCTCTTGTTGATACACATCCACCGAATTCTCAGCACAGTTGAGAAGGATGCTGACGTCTTGGCATGTGGCCACATCAGAATAATGCACGTACCTGGACACAAGGGGCTTCTTACAAAGGGCACTATTTAGGCCTGGTTCATACCATAAAGACCAAATACCTTAGGGAGTGTTCGGCGTCGCGAGTTTGGCCTTATATGCATCAGCTCCGAATCATTGTCTTTGGTCAAATGTTGGGTTTGCCCGGCTCCTGTGTTTTGGTGCCTTACGTTCCGCTTTATCGGCTAAGGTAGCACCAGGAGAACTACTGCAATTGTGCCCTGGTTCATCCGGACGAGCACCTCAGTAGAGAAAGCCGAAAACTGACTGTCATGATATAGCGTGAGACTGGTCAACCACTCGATGACCTTTCAGAATGTTAGAATTCCTCCGCCTTAACGAAGGGCCGTTTTCCGGCCAGGCATGTACGCACCCCGAGATCGGGAGAGTGCAGAGCCACCAGGGGCTATCTAGTAGCCCCACCGTCAAACTCCTATGGCTAAGTGAAAGTGTTAAAGCATTATAGTCCGGTTGCCTCGTTCGCTACGCTATCACCTCCTTAATAGGACCAAGACGTTGGGTTAAGTGTGAACATGTGTTTTTCGCGAGCACCTCCGCATTATATGCGTGGGGGTTGAAGCCGACGGCTGCAATCTTTCAGGTTATACACATGTATACATAAACGGCCGCACAGGAGGCATCATACTACTTTCAGGCAAAAATATAAACATAGCCTTATAAAATTTCATAAAAGCATTGTGTTTACAACGAGAATACATATCACTCAAACATAATATTCTTCGAGCACTGGGCCTCTATCAAACGAGCACCCTCGAGAACCTCCTCCAAATAGTGCTCGGCAGCCACTCTGCGCCGCAACAGTGGTAGCGTCCATCTCCGCCCAGTATGCTTTAACACGGGCAAGGGCCATCCGCGAGCCTTCTATGCACGCCGACCTCTTCATCGCATTTATGCACGGCATCGCACTAAGGAACTGCTGCACTAAGCTGAAATAGTTGTTCGGCTTTGGCTTTTCCGGCCACAGCTGATCCACAATAGACCTCATGGCGAGTCCGGACAACCTATTCAGTTCGGCCCATTCAGCTAGCTGGTCAGTCAATGAAAGCATACGCTCTGGAACATCGAATTGCGACCAGAACAGCTTGTCCACTTCACGATCTGTCTGACCTTGGAAGTACTTGGCCGCATCGGCAGCGCTCGCCGCCAAATCCATATACGCATCTGCCGAACTCCACAGCCGATCCAGAGGGGCATACCGTGGATCTCCGAACTTCCTCCGTAACATGAAGGGTTTCGCAGCCGCAATATCCCTGGCTTCCCACAGCTCCTCCTTCTTCGCTCTCATAGCAGAACGGGTGTCTTTGTCCGCCATCGTGGACTTCTCAATGTCCATTGCCTTTGCTCGGTTCTCTTTTTCAAGGACCCGGCAACGGTTGGCAATGTCTTTTAATTCTACGGCCATCTTGGCCATCTTCTCTTGGCTCTCGCAATGTGCGGCCTTTTCGGCTTTCAACTCTTCGGCCGCCTTCAAAGCAGCCGCATTACTAATCCTCGCTTGTTCCTTGGCTCGGGCAAGTTCTGCCCGCAAGGTTTCCACGGTGGCAGCTCCATCTGCAGTCACAACATATTAGAGATACTGGCATCATGCTGCTCTTACTATGTGACGTTCACCAGATAATAACACTTACCCTGTGCCTCGTCAAGCCTCTTATTAACAAGCTCGATGTCGGTGTCTGCCGCATCCAGTTGCCGTTTTAATTTGGCAAACTCACTAGTCCGGCTAGCCACCGGAGCTTCCACCACCTGCACATAGGGGCAGTATGGTTATTGCCTGGGAATATGATCCTCTGTTCGTCGTCGTTCTCGACGACAACCAGAGTCTCAGGGGCTACTATCTACACAGGGCACACCTAAGATGTGCAGTACTATCGCATATTATCTCACGTACCTCAAAGCCTGTTAGTAGACTTATAAAGGCTTCATGTAATCCGCTTTCGGCGGACGAAATTCTCTCCATCACCATACCCATCAGTGTACGGTGTTCTTCTGAGATGGCCGCTCGCCCCACCAGCTCCCTCAGAACGTCCGACCGCATACCAGACGGTGCCGGACTCTTTTGTCTGCTCGTTCGGGAGCCGGACGCTAGGGACTTAGTGGGTCTATGGGTTTGTCTTCTGGCCTCACCGGATCCGGAGAGGCCCTCCATGATGACACTTCAGGGTCGCCCGCTTCTTGAGCGGGGGAGTCCGGGGGAGGCGTTTCGCTCTCCATCATCTCTGGAAGAAGATCCCCCAAAGACGAGCTCAGCTGAGAGGGGCTAAGGCCCGAACTGCAAGATATATGCGGTGGTTATTTTCTCAGAAAAAAGATAGCACACCTTTACTACTAAAAGTATTTTGGATCACTTACGACTCGTTGGAGGGATGATCCCCCGCGGACTTTGTGCGGCAAAAGCACCCCCCGAGGCAGGACCCTCTGTGGGAGACTTCTTCTCCCGTTTGGAGGCTTCGGCTTCCGGATCCTCGGAAGCGGTCCTTTTCCTCCCCCGGTTATCCTCCTTCATGGAGACGCTCATTCCCTCGGTTGGAACGGGCAGCGATGGGGGCCCGCGTCTGCTCGT
>NC_041388.1:368642753-368721374 GCF_002162155.2 Triticum dicoccoides | reverse complement strand
TCTTCCTTCAAGGGCCCCAGGCAAGGTGCGACCTCAAGCATCTTTTCCAATACCGGATTTTCCAAACCCTCAGGGAGGTGGGCCAAACACCGAATCATCTTCGCCTTTGTTAGCCAGTCCTGGTTAAAAAGCAAACTCTCGGAAATAACTTCGTGACGAATAAAAAATGGTGTGTTCAGCCAAGAGGATTTCTTACTTGTTCGGCGGCGCGGTTACTGCTCAGGCCCACGTCCTCGGTAATATCCGGACACTCTACTTGAGGTCCGAAGAATGACTTGTACATCTCCTTGTGCGTCAGGCCTAGGAAACTTTGAATGGCATGCGGTCCCTCTGGGTTGAACTCCCACAAGCGAAGGGGCCGGCGTTTGCAAGGCTGGACTTGACGGACCAGCATAACTTGTATTACCACAACCAAATTAAAATCTCCCTCGAAGAGATCTCGGATGCGGCTTTGCAGCTTAGGCACGTCCTTGGCTGGACCCCAGCTCAGACCTCTGCTAATCCATGACATCAGTTGTGGTGGGGGGCCCGAGCGGAAAGCGGGGGCAGCCGCCCACTTGGCACTTCTGGGAGCCGTGACGTAAAACCACTCTCGTTGCCATAATTCGGACACCTCTGGAAAGGAATCTTTCGGCCATGGAGATCCTGCCATCTTTCCTATTGATGCACCACCGCAAGCTACATGTTGCCCCTCGATCATCTTCGGCTTTACTTCAAAGGTCTTGAGCCACAAGCCGAAGTGAGGGGTAACGCGGAGGAAGGCCTCACACACGACAATAAATGTCGAGATGTGGAGAAAGGAGTCCGGAGCTAGATCGTGGAAATCTAGCCCGTAATAGAACATCAAACCCCTGACAAAGGGATCCAGAGTGAGGCCTAGACCTCGGAGGAAGTGGGAGACGAACACGACGTTCTCGTTGGGTTCGGGAGTAGGGACGATCTGCCCTCGAGCAGGCAGCCGATGCGAAACCTCGGCGGTCAGGTATCTGGCCTCCCTCAATTTCTTAATGTCCTCTTCCATAATGGAGGAGGGCATCCATCGGCCTTGAAGGCTGGATCCGGACATGATTGAAGATCTGGAGCACCTAACCTGGGCTTTGGGTGTTAGAACTCAAGGCGGGGGAAGGGTTCGATTGAGCACGTGAGGGAAAAAGCGAAAACTTTGTCCCTTTATAAAGAGGGTGAATATCAAGCATCCTCTCCATAGCCGTTTAGGACTTGCCTATAATCTAGAAGTCCTAAACACGGTTGGGTTATCCACGACCGCATTAATGAGAATCCCGTAATTGAGGGAACACGATCTCCGCTTCGGCAAGACGTGTCAAGAAATCGCCTCGCGTTATGTGCGGGGCTGGTTAAAAGAAACGGTTCGAATAATCACCGGGCCATGACGTAACGTCGTGCTGCCAAGACAAGCCAGCAAATTAGATTTGCGAAATTATTATTCTCTCTACGGTGGTACGTGGAACTTATTTTGCAGGGTCGGACACTATCCTCGTTTTCAAGTTCTTCTGTGATGTATTCGGAGAAGGAACCCGCCTTGCAATGTCGAAGACAATACTGTGCGCCGGACTCATCGTCATTGAAGCCTGGTTCAGGGGCTACTGAGGGAGTCCTGGATAAGGGGGGTCTCCGGACAGCTGGACTATCTCCATTGGCCGGACTGTTAGACTATGAAGATACAAGATTGAAGACTTCGTCTCGTGTCCGGATGGGATTCTACTTGGCGTGGAAGGCAAGCTAGGCAATACGGATATGGATATTTCCTCCTTTGTAACCGACCTTGTGTAACCCTAACCCTCTCTGGTGTCTATATAAACCGAAGGGTTTTAGTCCGTAGGACAACAACCACAACATACAATCATACCATAAGCTAGCTTCTAGGGTTTAGCCTCTCTGATCTCGTGGTAGATCTACTCTTGTACTACCCATATCATCTATATTAATCAAGCAGGACGTAGGGTTTTACCTCCATCAAGAGGGCCCGAACCTGGGTAAAACATCGTGTCCCCTGCCTCCTGTTACCATCCGGCCTAGACGCACAGTTCGGGACCCCCCTACCCGAGATCCGCCGGTTTTGACACCGACACACATCATGATAAGCCTTGTAAGCAATGTGAATAATGAGTTAGTTGTGGGATGATGCATTATGAAACGAGTAAAGATACTTGTCGGTAATGAGATTGAACTAGGTATGAAGATACCGACGATCGAATCTCGGGCAAGTAACATACTGATGACAAAGGGAATAACATATGTTGTCATTACGGTTTGACCGATAAAGATCTTCGTAGAATATGTAGGAACCAATATGAGCATCCAGGTTCCGCGATTGGTTATTGACCGGAGAGGTGTCTCGGTCATGTCTACATAGTTCTTGAACCCGTAGGGTCCGCACGCTTAACATTCGATGACGATTTTGTATTATATGAGTTATGTGATTTGGTGACCGGATTTTGTTCGAAGTCCCGGATGAGATCATCGACATGATGAGGAGTATCGAAATGGTTGAGAGGTAAAGATTCATATATAGTACAATAGTATTCGGACACCGGAAGTGTTCTGGGGGTACCGGGTACGTATCGGGTCACCGGAAGGGGTTCCGGGCAAACTAGGGCAAACCACGGCAAGCTATATGGGCCTAATGGGCCAAGAGGGGAAACACACCAGCCACTAAGGGGCTGGTGCACCCCCCCCCCCAATGGGCTGGCCAAATTGGAGAAGGAAAGGGGATGAAGGAAAGGGGATGAAGGAAAGGAAAAGGAGAATAGGATTCCCTCTTCCCCCTCTTCCCTTCCTACTCCAAATAGGAATAGGAAAGGGGGGAGGCCGAATTGGGAGGACCCTAAGTAGGATTCCTCCTACTTGGGGCACCCCCTTGGCTGTCTCTCCTCCCCTCCAACCTATATATATGTGGGGGGGCACCGCTAGAACACACAACAAACATTGTTAGCCGTGTGCGGCGCCCCCCTCCACATTTTACGCCTCTGGTCATATTCACATAGTGCTTAGGCGAAGCCCTGCGCGGATCACTTCACCGTCACCACAGCGTCGTGCTGACGAAACTCTCCCTCAACACTTTGCAGATCAAGAGTTCAAGGGACGTCATGGAGCTGAACGTGTGCAGAACTCGGAGGTGTCGTACGTTCGGTGCTTGATCGGTTGAATCGAGAAGACGTTCGACTACATCAACCGCGTTAAGCTAATGCTTCCGCTTTCGGTCTACGGGGGTACATGGACATACCCTCCCCCTCTCATTGATATGCATCTCCTAGATAGATCTTATGTAAGCATAGGAAATTTTTGAAATTGCATGCTACGTTGCCTAACAGTGGCATCCGAGCCAGGTCTATGCGTAGATGATATGCACAAGTAGAACACAAAGAGTTGTGGGCGGTGATCGTCATACTACTTACCACCAATGTCTTATTTTGATTCGGCGGTATTGTTGGATGAAGCGATCTGGACCAACCTTACATGACCACGTTCATGAGACCGGTTCCACCAACAGACATGCAACTAGTTTTGCATAAAGGTGGCTGGTGGGTGTCTATTTCTCCAACTTTAGTTGAATCGAATTTGACTACGGACGGTCCTTGTTGAAGGTTAAAACAGCAAACTTGATAAATCACTGTTGTGGTTTTGATGCGTAGGTAAGAACGGTTCTTGCTAGAAGCCTGTAGCAGCCACGTAAAACTTGCAACAACAAAGTAGAGGACGTCTAACTTGTTTTTGCAGGGCATGTTGTGATGTGATATGGTTAAGACATGATGTGATATACGTTTTTGTATGAGATTATCATGTTTTGTAAAAGTTATCGGCAACTGGCAGGAGCCTTATGGTTGTCGCTTTATTGTATGAAATGCAATCGCCATGTAATTGCTTTACTTTATCACTATCTGTTAGCGATAGTTGTAGAAGCAATAGTTGGTGAGACGACAACGACGCTATGATGGAGATCAAGGTTTCAAGCCGGTGATGATGGAAATCATGATGGTGCTTTGGATATGGAGATCAAAGGCACAAGATGATGATGGCCATATCATGTCACATATTTTGATTGCATGTGATGTTTATCTTTTATGTATCTTATTTTTCTTAGTACAGCGGTAGCATTATAAGATGATCCCTTACTAAAGTTTCAAGGTATAAGTGTTCTCCCTGAGTATGTACTGTTGGGACAGTTCGTCATGCTGAGACACCACGTGATGATCGGGTGTGATAAGTTCTACGTTCACATACAATAGGTGCAAGATAGTTTTGCGCATGCGGAATACTCAGGTTAAACTTGACGAGCCTAGCATGTACAGACATGGCCTCGGAACATTGCAGACCGAAAGGTCGAACGTTAATCATATAGTAGATATGATCAACATAGAGATGTTCACCATTAAAGACTACTCCATCTCACGTGATGATCGGACATGGTTTAGTTGATTTGGATCACGTGATCATTTAGATTACTCAAGGGATGTCTATCTAAGTGGGAGTTCTTAAGTAATTTGATTAATTGAACTTAATTTATCATGAACTTAGTCCTAATAGTATTTGCATATCTATGTTGTAGATCAATAGCTCGCGTTGTAGCTCCCCTATGTTTTTTGATATGTTCCTAGAGAAAACTAAGTTGAAATATGATAGTAGCAATGATGCGGACTGGGTCTGTGATATGAGGATTATCCTCATTGCTGCATAGAAGAATTATGTCCTTGATGCACCGCTAGGTGACAGACCTATTGCAGGAGCAGATGCAGACGTTATGAATGTTTGACAAGCTCGGTATGATGACTACTTGATAGTTTAGTGCACCATGCTTTAAGGCTTAGAACCGGGACTTCAAAAAAAATTTGAACGCCATGGAGCATATGAGATGTTCCAAGAGCTGAAAATGATATTTCAGACTCATGCCCGTGTTAAGAGGTATGAGACCTCTCACAAGCACTTTGCCTACAAGATGGAGGAGAATAGCTCAGCCAGTGAGCATGTACTCAGACTGTCTAGGTAGTACAATCGCTTGAATCAAGTGGGAGTTAATCTTCCAGATAAGATGGTGATAGACAGAGTTCTCTAGTCACTATCACCAAGTTACTAGAACTTCATGATGAACTATAATATGCGAGGGATAATGAAAATGATTCCCAAGCTCTTCGCGATGCATCGAGTGTTGATGGTTAACAAGACCACTAGTTTCAAGAAAAAGGGCAAGGGAAAGAAAGGGAACTTCAAGAATAATGGCAAGCAAGTTGCCACTCCATGAAGAAGCCCAAAGCTAGACCCAACCCTAAAACTGAGTGCTTCTACTGCAAAGGAAATGGTCACTGGAAGTGGAACTGCCCCAGATACTTGGCGGATAAGAAGGATGGCAAAGTGAACAAAGGTATATTTTGATATACATGTTATTGATGTGTACTTCACTAGTGTTTATAGAAACCCCTCGGTATTTGATACTGGTTCACTTGCTAAGAGTAGTAACTCGAAACAGTAGATGCAAAATAAACAAAGACTAGTTAAGGACGAGGTGACGATGTGTGTTGGAAGTAATTCCAAGGTTGATACGATCACCATCGCACACTCCCTCTACCTTCGGGATTGGTGTTGAACCTAAATAAAAGTTATGTGGTGTTTGCGTTGAGCATTAATATGATTAGATCATGTTTATTGCGATAAGGTTATTCATTTAAGTCAGAGAATAATTGTTGTTCTGTTTATATGAATAAAACTTTCTATGGTCATACACCCAATGTAAATGGTTTAGTGAATCTCGATCATAGTGATACACATATTCATAATATTGATGCCAAAAGATGCAAAGTTGATAATGATAGTGCAACATATTTCTGGCACTGCCGTTTAGGTCATATTGGTGTAAAGCGCATGAAGAAACTCCATGCAGATGGGCTTTTGGAATCACTTGATTATGAATCATTTGATACTTGTGAACCATGCCTCATGGGTGATACGTCTCCAACATATCTATAATTTTTGATTGCTCCATGCTATATTATCTACTGTTTTGGACATTATTGGGCTTTATTATCCACTTTTATATTATTTTTGGGACTAACCTATTAACCGGAGGCCCAGCCCAGAATTGCTGTTTTTTTTGCCTGTTTTAGGGTTTCGAAGAAAAGGAATATCAAACGGAGTCCAAACGGAATCAAACCTTCGGGAACGTGATTTTCTCATCAGATGCGACTCAGGAGACATGGACCCTACGTCAAGAAACGTAACAAGAGCCCACGAGGTAGGGGGCGCGCCTACCCCCCCCCCCAGGCGCGCCCTCCACCCTCATGGGGCTCTTGTTGCTCCACCGATGTACTTCTTCCTCCTATATATATCCACGTACCCCCAAACGATCAAAAGAGGAGCCAAAACCCTAATTCCACCGTCGTAACTTTCTGTATCCACGAGATACCATCTTGGGGCCTGTTCCAGAGCTCCACCGGAGGGGCATCGATCACGGAGGGCTTCTACATCAACACCATAGCCTCTCCGATGAAGTGTGAGTAGTTTACTTCAGACCTACGGGTCCATAGTTAGTAGCTATATGGCTTCTTCTCTCTTTTTGGATCTCAATACAATGTTCTCCCCCTCTCTTGTGGAGATCTATTCTATGTAATCTTCTTTTTGTGGTGTGTTTGTTGAGACCGATGAATTGTGGGTTTATGATCAAGTCTATCTATGAATAATATTTGAATCTTCTCTGAATTCTTTTATGTATGATTGGTTATCTTTGCAAGTCTCTTCGAATTATCAGTTTGGTTTGGCCTACTAGATTGATCTTTCTTGCAATGGGAGAAGTGCTTAGCTTTGGGTTCAATCTTGCGGTGTCCTTTCCCGGTGACAGTAAGGGCAGCAAGGCACGTATTGTATTATTGCCATCAAGGATAACCAGATGGGGTTTTCTTCATATGCATGAGTCTATCCCTCTACATCATGTCATCTTGCTTAAGGCATTACTCTGTTTTTAACTTAATACTCTAGATGCATGTTGGATAGCGGTCGATGAGTGGAGTAATAGTAGTAAATGCAGGCAGGAGTCGGTCTACTTGTCTCGGACGTGATGCCTATATACATGATCATACCTAGATATTCTCATAACTATGCTCAATTCTGTCAATTGCTCAACAGTAATTTGTTCACCCACCGTAGAATACTTATGCTCTCGAGAGAAGCCACTAGTGAAACCTATGGCCCCCGGGTCTATCTTTATCATATTAATCTCCTACTACTTAGTTATTTACTTTGCTATTTACTTTGCTTTTATTTTACTTTGCATCTTTATCATAAAAATACCAAAAATATTATCTTATCATATCTATCATATCTCACTCTCGTAAGTGGCCCTATAGGGATTGACAACCCCTATTTGTGTTTGTTGCGTGGATTTATTTGTTTTGTGCAGGTACGAGGGACTCGCACATAGCCTCCTACTGGATTGATACCTTGGTTCTCAAAAATTGAGGGAAATACTTACGCTACTTTGCTGCATCATCCCTTCCTCTTCGGGGAAAACCAACGCAGTGCTAAAAGAGGTAGCTAGAAGGATTTCTGGCGTCGTTGCCGAGGAGGTCTACGCAAAAGTCAACATACCAAGTACCCATCACATACCCTTATCTCCCGCATTACATTATTTGCCATTTGCCTCTCGTTTTCCTCTCCCCCAATTCACCCTTGTCATTTTATTCTTCCTCCCTCTCTATTTGCCCTTTTTGTCTGCTTGCTTTTTGTTTGCTTGTGTGTTAGTTTGCTTGCTTGTCGTTATGGCTAGTCCCTTATCTTCTCCGTTGACCCCTGAGTTCGAAATCTTTCACTTTAAACAAAGGGTAGGAGAAAACTTAAAAGATGCCTGGTTGAGAATAATGGAATCTCATCGTAATTGTACCTCTGAAATAAATCTGAGAATTTTGCTTCGCAATTTTTATGTTGGATTAAATATGTCTCATAGACAATTCTTGGATTGCGTTGCCAAAGGCAATTTTATAGAAATCTATCCCCATATTGCACTTGAAATTATAGAAGGTATAGTGGGAACACTGCCTCAACAAAAGGGGCCTCATCCTACCCAGGAAGAGACACGAGTTTTTGAAAAAATTTGTGAAGTTACTAAAATCTTGCAGAAATCTCTTGAACCTCTTAAGAACATTAGTGGAAATATTCACCACATGAATATGTTGATTACCCTTTGCAATAAGCGGTTGGATTCTTTAGATCTAAAAATTTCAGAATATGAAGGGAAACGTAAAGAACCTCCCGGATTCGAACTTGATTCCGCTAAAAAGTTGAAAACCAAAGATGGCAATACGTAGATCTATTCTTGCTTGTTATGCCTAGCTAGGGGCGTTAAACAATAGCGCTTGTTGGGAGGCAACCCAATTTTATTTTTATTCCTTGCTTTTTGCTCCTGCTTAGTAATAAATAAATTATTTAGCCTCTTTTTTGGTTGTGTTTTTTGTGTTTAATTAGTGTTTGTGCCAAGTAGAACCGTTGGGAAGACTTGGGGAAAGTCTTGTTGAACTTGCTGTAAAAAAAGAAACTTTAGCGCTCACGAGAACTGCTGCCATTTTTATTTGGAGAGTGATATTTAGTTAATTCTTTTTTCAGATGATTAATAGATAAATTATTCACGTCTAGAAATTTATTTTAGAATTTTTTGTGTTCCATATCTTGCGCTAGCTACAGATTACTACATACTGTTCTGTTTTTGACAGATTCTGTTTTGCGTGTGTTGTTTGCTTATTTTGATGAATCTATGGCTAGTAAAATAGTTTATGAACCATAGAGAAGTTGCAATACAGTAGGTATAACACCCATATAAATAAATAATGAGTTCATTACAGTACCTTGAAGTGGTCTTTTGTTTTCTTTCGCTAACGGAGCTCACGAGTTTTCTACTTTAAGTTTTGTGTTGTGAAGTTCTCAAGTTTTGGGTAAAGATTTGATGGATTATGGAACAAGGAGTGGCAAGAGCCTAAGCTTGGGGATGCCCATGGCACACCCAAGATAATATAAGGACACATAAAAGCCAAAGCTTGGGGCCGCCCCGGAAGGCATCCCCTCTTTCGTCTACTTCTATCGGTAACTTTACTTGGAGCTATATTTTTATTTACCACATGATATGTGTTTTACTTGGAGCGTCTTGTATGATTAGAGTCTTTGCTAGTTAGTTTACCACAATAATCCTTGCTGTACACACCTTTTGTGAGAGCCATACATGATTTGGAATTTGTTAGAATACTCTATGTGCTTCGCTTATATCTTTTGAGTTATATAATTTTGCTCTAGTGCTTCACTTATATCTTTTAGCGCACGGTGGTGGATTTGTTTTATAGAAACTATTGATCTCTCATGCTTCACTTAGATTATTTTGAGAGTCTTAAATAGCATGGTAATTTTCTTAAAATCCTAATATGCTTCATATGCAAGATTAATAATAAAACTTTCTTATGAGTGTGTTGAATACTAAGAGAAGTTTGATGCTTGATGATTGCTTTGAGACATGGAGGTAATAATATCAAAGTCGTGCTAGTTGAGTAGTTGTGAAATTGAGAAATACTTGTGTTGAAGTTTGCAAGTCCCGTAGCATGCACGTATGGTAAACGTTATGCAACAAATTTGAAACATGAGGTGTTATTTGATTGTCCTCCTTATGAGTGGCGGTCGGGGACGAGCGATGGTCTTTTCCTACCAATCTATCCCCCCCCCCCTAGGAGCATGCGCGTAGTACCGAGGTTTTGATGACTTGTAGATTTTTGCAATAAGTATGTGAGTTCTTTATGACTAATGTTGAGTCCATGGATTATACGCACTCTCACCCTTCCATCCTTGCTAACCTCTTCGGTACCGTGCATTGCCCTTTCTCACATTGAGAGTTGGCGCAAACTTCGCCGGTGCATCCAAACCCCATGATATGATACGCTCTTTCACACATAAACCTCCTTATATCTTCCTCAAAATACCTACCTATTATGGCATTTCCATAGCCATTCCGAGATATATTGACATGCAACTTTCCATCATTCCGTTCATCATGACACATTCATCATTGTCATATTGCTTAGCATGATCATGTAGTTGACATAGTATTTGTGGCAAAGCCACCATTCATAAGTCTTTCATACATGTCACTCTTGGTTCATTGCATATCCCGGTACACCGCCGGAGGCATTCATATAGAGTCATCTTTGTTCTAGTATCGAGTTGTAATCATTGAGTTGTAAATAAATAGAAGTGTGATGATCATCATTTTCTAGAGCATTGTCCCAAGTGAGGAATATAAAATAAAAAGGAAAGGCCATAAAAAAGAGAAGGCCCAAAAAATGAGAGAAAAAGAGAGAAGGGACAATGTTACTATCCTTTGCCACACTTGTGCTTCAAAGTAGCACCATGATCTTCATAGTGGAGAGTCTCTCGTGTTATCACTTTCATATACTAGTGGGAATTTTTCATTATAGAACTTGGCTTGTATATTCCAACAATGGGCCTCCTCAAGTGCCCTAGGTCTTCGTGAGCAAGCAAGTTGGATGCACACCCACTAGTTTCTTTTGTTGAGCTTTCATACATTTATAGCTCTAGTGCATCTGTTGCATGGCAATCCCTACTCCTTGCATTAACATCAATCGGTGGGCATATCCATAGCCCATTGATTAGCCTCGTTGATGTGAGACTTTCTCCTTTTTTTTCTTCTCCACATAACCCCCCTCATTATATTCTATTCCACCTATAGTGCTATGTCCATGGCTCGCGCTCATATATTGCGTGAAAGTTTATAGGTTAGAGATTACTAAAGTATGAAACAATTGCTTGGCTTGTCATCGGGGTTGTGCATGATGATAGCATTCTTGTGTGACGAAAATGAAACATGACTAAACCATATGATTTTGTAGGGATGAACTTTCTTTGGCCATGTTATTTTGAGAAGACATAATTGCTTAGTTAGTATGCTTGAAGTATTATCATTTTTATGTCAATATGAACTTTTGTCTTGAATCTTTCGGATCTGAATATTCATACCACAATTAAGAAGAATTACATTAAAATTATGCCAAGTAGCACTCCGCATCAAAAATTCTGTTTTTATCATTTACCTACTTGAGGACGAGCAGGAATTAAGCTTGGGGATGCTTGATACGTCTCCAACGTATCTATAATTTTTGATTGCTCCATGCTATATTATCTACTGTTTTGGACATTATTGGGCTTTATTATCCACTTTTATATTATTTTTGGGACTAACCTATTAACCGGAGGCCCAGCCCAGAATTGTTGTTTTTTGCCTGTTTTAGGGTTTCGAAGAAAAGGAATATCAAACGGAGTCCAAACGGAATGAAACCTTCGGGAACGTGATTCTCTCATCAGATAAGACTCGGGAGACTTGGACCCTGCGTCAAGAAATGTAACAGGAGCCCACGAGGTAGGGGGCGCGCCTACCCCCCAGGCGCACCCTCCACCCTCGTGGGGCCCCTGTTGCTCCACCGATGTACTTCTTCCTCCTATATATATCCATGCACCCCAAACAATCAGAAGAGGAGCCAAAACCCTAATTCCACCGCCGTAACTTTCTGTATCCATGAGATCCCATCTTGGGGCCTGTTCCGGAGCTCCGTCGGAGGGGGCATCGATCACGGAGGGCTTCTACATCAACACCATAGCCTCTCCGATGAAGTGTGAGTAGTTTACTTCAGACCTATGGGTCCATAGTTAGTAGCTAGATGGCTTCTTCTCACTTTTTGGATCTCAATACAATGTTCTCCACCTCTCTTGTGGAGATCTATTCGATGTAATCTTCTTTTTGTGGTGTGTTTGTTGAGACCGATGAATTGTGGGTTTATGATCAAGTCTATGTATGAATAATATTTGAATCTTCTCTGAATTCTTTTATGTATGATTGGTTATCTTTGCAATTCTGTTTGAATTATCAGTTTGCTTTGGCCTACTAGATTGATCTTTCTTACAATGGGAGAAGTGCTTAGCTTTGGGTTCAATCTTGCGGTGTCCTTTCCCGGTGACAGTAAGGGCAGCAAGGCACGTATTGTATTGTTGCCATCGAGGATAACAAGATGGGGTTTTCTTCATATTGCATGAGTCTATCCCTCTACATCATGTCATCTTGCTTAAGGCGTTACTCTGTTTTTAACTTAATACTCTAGATGCATGCTGGATAGCGGTCGATGATTGGGGTAATAGTAGTAGATGCAGGCAGGAGTCGGTCTACTTGTCTCGGACGTGATGCCTATATACATGATCATACCTAGATATTCTCATAACTATGCTCAATTCTGTCAATTGATCAACAGTAATTTGTTCACCCACCGTAGAATACTTATGCTCTCGAGAGAAGCCACTAGTGAAACCTATGGCCCCCGGGTCTATTTTTATCATATTAATCTCCTAATACTTAGTTATTTACTTTGCTTTTATTTTACTTTGCATATTTAGCATAAAAATACCAAAAATATTATCTTATCATATCTATCAGATCTCACTCTTGTAAGTGGCCCTATAGGGATTGACAACCCCTATTTGTGTTGGTTGCGAGGATTTATTTGTTTTGTGCAGGTACGAGGGACTCGCGCGTAGCCTCCTACTGGATTGATACCTTGGTTCTCAAAAACTGAGGGAAATACTTACGTTACTTTGTTGCATCTTCCCTTCCTTTTCGGGGAAAACCAACGCAGTGCTAAAAGAGGTAGCAATGGGCAAGATGACTAAAACTCCGTTCTCCGGAACAAAGGAGCGAGCCAATGACTTACTGGAAATAATACATACCGATGTATGCGGTCCAATGAGTGTTGAGGCACGTGGCAGGTATCGTTATTTTCTGACCTCCACGGATGATTTGAGAAGATAAGGGTATATCTACTTTATGAAACACAAGTCTGAAACATTTGAAAAGTTCAAAGAATTTCATAGTGAAGTGGAGAATCATCGTAACAAGAAAATAAAGTTTCTACGTTCTGATCGCGGAGGCAAATATTTGAGTTACGTGTTTCACCTTCATTTAAAACAATGTGGAATAGTTTCACAACTCACGCCACCTGGAACACCACAGCGTAATGGTGTGTCTGAACATTGTAACCGTACTTTATTAGATATGGTGCGATCTATGATGTCTCTTACCGTTTTACCACTATCGTTTTGGGGCTATGCATTAGAGACAGCTGCATTTATTTTAAATAGGGCACCGTCTAAATCCATTGAGACGACACCGTATGAACTGTGGTTTGGCAAGAAACCTAAGCTGTCGTTTCTTAAAGTTTGGGGTTGCGATGCTTATGTGAAAAAGCTTCAGCTTGATAAGCTCGAACCCAAATTGGAGAAATATGTCTTCATAGGATACCCAAAAGAAACTGTTGGGTACACCTTCTATCACAGATCTGAAGGCAAGATCTTTGTTGCTAAGAATGGATCCTTTCTAGAGAAGGAGTTTCTCTCGAAAGAAGTGAATAGGATGAAAGTAGAACTTGATAAGGTAATTGTACCTTCTCTCGAATTGGAAAGTTACTCATCAGAGAAATCCATTCTCGTGATGCCTACACCAACTAGAGAGGAAGCTAATGATGATGATCATGAAACTTCAGATCAAGTTACTATCGAACCTCGTAGGTGAACCAGAGCATGTCCCGCACCAGAGTGGTATGGTAATCCTGTTCTAGAAGTCATGTTACTAGACCATGACGAACCTACGAACTATGAGGAAGCGATGATGAGCCCAGATTCCAATAAATGGCTTGAGGCCATGAAATTTGAGATAGGATCCATGTATGATAACAAAGTGTGGACTTTGGTGAACTTCCCGGTGATCGGCAAGCCATTGAGAATAGATGGATCTTCAAGAGGAAGACGGACGCTGATGATAGTGTTACTATCTACAAAGCTCGACTTGTCCTAAAAGGTTTTCGACAAGTTCAAGGTGTTGACTACGATGAGATTTTCTCACTCGTAGCGATGCTTAAGTCTATCTGAATCATGTTAGCAATTGCCACATTTTATGAAATCTGGCAAACGGATATCAAAAACTACATTCCTTGATGGATTTCTTAAAGAAGAGTTGTATATGATGCAACTAGAAGGTTTTGTTGATCATAAAGGTGCTAACAAAGTGTGCAACTCCAGCATTCCATCTATGGACTAGTGCAAGCATCTCGGAGTGGGAATATATGCTTTGATGAGGTGATCAAAGCATATGTTTTTTATACAGACTTATGGTGAAGCCTGTATTTACAAGAAAGTGAGTGGGAGCCCTGTAGCATTTCTGATATTATATGTGGATGACGTATTGTTGATCGGGAATGATATAGGATTTCTAGATAGCATAAAAAGGATACTTGAGTAAGAATTTTTCAATGAAAGACCTCGGTGAAGTTGCCCATATATTGGGCATCAAGATCTATAGAGATAGATCAAGACACTTGATAGGACTTTCACAAAGCACATACCTTGATAAAGTTTTGAAGCAGTTCAAAATGGATCAGTCAAAGATAGGGTTCTCGCCTGTGTTACAATGTGTGAAGTTGAGTAAGACTCAAAACCCGACCACGGCAGAATATATAGAGAGAATGAAAGTCATTCCCTATGCCTCAGTCATAGGTTCTATAAAGTATGACATGTTGTGTACTAGACCTATTGTGTACCTTGCCATGAGTTCGGCAAGGGGTACTACTGGGGAACGCAGTAATTTCAAAAAAAATCCTACGCACACACAAGATCATGGTGATGCATAGCAACGAGAGGGGAGAGTATTGTCTATGTACCCTCGTAGACCATAAGCGGAAGCGTTATGACAACACGGTTGATGTAGTCGTACGTCTTCACTATCGAATTATCCTAGTACCAAAAGTACGGCACCTCCGTGATCTGCACACGTTCAGCTCAGTGACGTCCCACGAACTCACAATCCAGCAGAGTGTCGAGGGAGAGCTTTGTCAGCACGACGGTGTGATGACGGTGATGATGATGCTACCAGAATAGGGCTTTGCCTAAGCACCGCTACGATATGACTGAGGTGGATTATGGTGGAGGGGGGCACCGCACACGGCTAAGAGATCAATGGTCAACTTGTGTCTCCATGGGTGCCCCCCTCCCCCGTATATAAAGGAGTGGAGGAGGGGGAGGGCCGGCCCTCTACTATGGCGCGCCCTGGGGAGTCCTACTCCCACCGGGAGTAGGATTCCCCTCCCCCCCCCCTTCCATGTAGTAGGAGTAGGAGAGAAGGAAAGGGAAAAGAGAAGAGAAGGAAGGAGGGGGCACAGCCCCTCCCCCTAGTCCAATTCAAACTAAGCCTTGGGGGGCGCGCAGCCTCCTCTCTCTCTCTTTCCCCTAAAGCCCAATAAAGCCCATATACTCCCCGACGAATTCCCGTAACTCTCAGGTACTCTGAAAAATATTTGAATCACTCGGAACCTTTCCGATGTCCGAATATAGTCGTCCAATATATCGATATTTACGTCTCGACCATTTCGAGACTCCTCGTCATGTCCCGGACCTCATCCGGGACTCTGAACTACCTTCGGTACATCAAAACACATAAACTCATATTACCGATCGTCACCGAACATTAAGCGTGTGGACCCTACGGGTTCGACAACTATGTAGACATGACCGAGACTCATCTCCAGTCAATAACCAATAGCAGAACCTAGATGCTCATATTGGTTCCTACATATTCTAGGAAGATCTTTATCGGTCAAACCACATAACAACATATGTTGTTCCCTTTGTCGTTGGTATGTTAATTGCCCGGGATTTGATCGTCGGTATCTCAATACCTAGTTCAATCTCGTTACCGGAAAGTCTCTTTACTCGTTCTGTAATACATCATCCCGCAACTAACTCATTAGTCACAATGCTTGCAAGGCTTATAATGATGTGTATTACCGAGAGGGCCCAGAGATACCTCTCCGACAATCAGAGTGACAAATCCTAATCTCGATCTATGCCAACTCAACAAGCACCATAGGAGACACCTGTAGAGCACCTTTATAATCACTCAGTTATGTTGTGACGTTTTGTAGCACACAAAGTGTTCCTCAATACTTGGGAGTTGCATAATCTCATAGTCGTAGGACCATGTATAAGTCATGAAGAAAGCAATAGCAACAAACTAAACGATCAAGTGCTAAGCTAACGGAATGGGTCAAGTCAATCACATCATTCTCCTAATGATGTGATCCCGTTTATCAAATGACAACTCATGTCTATGGTTAGGAAACATAACCATCTTTGACCAACGAGCTAGTCAAGTAGAGGCATACTGGTGACACTCTCTTTCTCTATGTATTCACACATGTATTATGTTTCCGGTTAATACAATTCTAGCATGAATAATAAACATTTATCATGAAATAAGGAAATAAATAATAACTTTATTATTGCCTCTAGGGCATATTTCCTTCAGTCTCCCACTTGCACTAGAGTCAATAATCTAGTTCACGTCTCCATGTGACTAATACCCAAAGGGTTTACTAGAGTCAATAATCTAGTTCACATCGCTATGTGATTAACACCCAAAGAGTGATCATGTTTTGCTTGTGAGAGAAGTTTAGCCTGCGGGTCTGCAACATTCAGATCCGTATGTATTTCGCAAATTTCTATGTCTACAATGCTTTGCATGGAGCTTCTCTAGCTAATTGCTCCCACTTTAAATATGTATCCAGATTGAGACTTGGAGTCATCTAGATCGATGTAAAAAGCTTGCATCGATGTAACTCTTTATGACGAACTCTTTTATCACCTCCATAACCGAGAAATATTTCCTTAGTCCTCTAAGGATAATTTTGACCGCTGTCCAGTGATCTACTCCTAGATCACTATTGTACTCCCTTGCCAGAAAAATGCTAAGGTATACAATAGGACTGGTAAACAGCATAGCAGAGTTTATAGAACCTATGACTGAGGCGTAGGGAATGACTTTTCATTCTCTTTCTATTTTCTGCTGTGGTCGGGTTTTGAGTCTTTGCTCAACTTCACACCTTGCAACACAGGCAAGAACTCCCTCTTTTACTGTTCCATTTTGAACTACTTTAAAATCTTGTCAAGGTATGTACTCATTGAAAAAACTTATCAAGCGTCTTGATCTATCTCTATAGATCTTGATGCTCAATGTGTAAGCAGCTTCATCGAGGTATTTCTTTGAAAAACTCTTTTAAAACACTCCTTTATGCTTTCCAGAAAATTCTACATTATTTGTGATCAACAATATGTCATTCACATATACTTATCAGAAATGTCGTAGTGCTCCCACTCACTTTCTTGTAAATACAGGTTTCATCGCAAGTCTGTATAAAACTATATGCTTTGGTCAACTCATCAAAGCATATATTCCAACTCCGAGATGCTTGCACCAGTCCATAGATGGATCGCTAGAGCTTGCACATTTTGTTAGCACCTTTAGGATCGACAAAACCTTTTGGTTGCATCATAGACAACTCTTATTTTAAGAAATCCATGAAGGAATACAGTTTTGACATCCATTTGCTAGATTTCGTAAAATGCGGCAACTGCTAACATGATTCGGACAGACTTTTAAGCATCGATAAGAGTAAGAAAATCTCATCGTAGTCAACACCTTGAACTTGTCGAAAACATTTTGTGACAATTCGAGCTTTGTAGATAGTAACACTACTATCAGCGTCCGTCTTCCTCTTGAAGATCCATTTATTCTTAATGACTCACCGATCATCGGGCAAGTCAATCAAAGTCCATACTTTGTTCTCATACATGGATCCCATCTTAGATTTCATGGCCTCAAGCCATTTAGCGGAATCGGGACTCATCATTACTTCCTCATAGTTCATAGGTTCGTCATGGTCTAGCAACATGACCTCCAGAACAGGATTACCGTACCACTCTGGTTCATCATGGTCTAGCAACATGACCTCCAGAACAGGTATATCAAATATACCTTTGTTCACTTTGCCATCCTTCTTATCCGCCAAATACTTGGGGCAGTTCTGCTTCCAGTGACTAGTCCCTTTGCAGTAGAAGCACTTAGTCTCAGGCTTAGGTCTAGACTTGGGCTTGTTCACTTGAGCTGCAACTTGCTTGTCATTCTTCTTGAAGTTCACCTTCTTCCCTTTGCCATTTTTCTTGAAACAAGTGGTCTTGTCAACCATCAACACTTGATGCTTTTCTTGATTTCTACCTTCGTCGATTTCAGCATCACGAAGAGCTTGGGAATCATTTCTATTATCCCTTGCATATTATAGGTCATCACGAAGTTCCAGTAACTTGGTGATAGTGACTAGAGAACTCTGTCAATCAATATCTTATCTGGAAGATTAACTCTTACTTGATTCAAGTGATTGTAGTACTCGGACACTCTGAGCACATGCTCACTAGCTGAGCTATTCTCCTCCATCTTGTAGGAAAAGTGCTTGTCAAAGGTCTCATACCTTTCGACATGGGCATGAGTATGAAATACTAATTTCAAATCTTGGAACATCTCATATGCTCCGTGGCGTTCAAAACATCTTTGAAGCCCTAAATCTAAGCCGTAAAGCATGGTGCACTAAACTATCAAGTAGTCATCATATCGAGCTCGGCAAACGTTCATAACGTCTGCATCTGCTCCTGCAATCGGTCTGTCACCTAGCGGTGCATCAAGGACATAATTCTTTTGTGCAGCAATGAGAATAATCCTCAGATCACGGATCCAATCCACATCATTTCTACTAACATCTTTCAACTTAGTTTTTCTCTAGGAACATATCAAAATAAATGGGGAGCTACATCGCGAGCTATTGATCTACAACATAGTTATGCAAATACTATCAAGACTAAGTTCATGATAAATTAAAGTTCAATTAATCATATTTAAGAACTCCCACTTAGATAGACATCCCTCTAATCATCTAAGTGATCATGTGATCCAAATAAACTAAACCATGACCGATCATCACATGAAATAGAGTAGTTTTCAATGGTGAACATCACTATGTTGATCATATCTACTATATGATTCACGCTCGACCTTTCGGTCTCAGTGTTCCGAGGCCATATCTGCATATGCTAGGCTCGTCAAGTTTAACCCGAGTATTTCTGCGTGTGCAAAACTGGCTTGTACTCGTTGTATGTGAACGTAGAGCTTATCACACCCGATCATCACGTGGTGTCTCGGCACGACAAACTTTGGCAACGGTGCATACTCAGGGAGAACACTTGTACCTTGAAATTAGTGAGAGGTCATCTTATAATGCTACCGCCGAACTAAGCAAAATAAGATGCATAAAGGATAAACATCACATGCAATAGAAGTATGTGACATGATATGGCCATGATCATCTTGCGCCTTTGATATCCATCTCCAAAGTACCGTCATGATCTCTATCGTCATCGGCATGACACCATGATCTCCATCATCTTGATCTCTATCAATGTGTCGTCACATGGTCGTCTCGCCAACCATTGCTTTTGCAACTATTGCTATCGCATAGCGATAAAGTAAAGCAATTGTATGGCGCTTGCATCTTATGCAATAAAGAGACAACCATAAGGCTTCTCCCAGTTGCCGATAACTTTAACAAAACATGATCATCTCATACAACAATTTATATCTTATCACGTCTTGACCATATCACATCACAACATGCCCTCCAAAAACAAGTTAGATGTTCTCTACTTTGTTGTTGCAAGTTTTACGTGGCTGCTACGGGCTGAGCAAGAACTGTTCTTACCTACACATCAAAAACCACAACACGGTATAGTGATTGCTTTTTGATCTTCAGAAAGAACCCTGTTCATTGAATCCGATTCAACTAAAGCTGTAGCGACCCGACCCGAATGGATCAAGTCTCTGTGCTTAGGTGTCATCCCTGGATCGGTATGCTGACACACACAGTACTCGAAGGATTTATAACAGAGGTAAATCACATGTATAAAGTAACGTAAATACTATTACCTCAATCCAAATAGCGGAAGCAACAAGGTTGTGGATTCCCATCAACACCAACGGCAAAGTTGAGTGTAGAAATCGTAACCCTAACGTATCACTTACTCGTCGTAAGAAACCTGCAACATAAGACGTTGCAGCCCGAAACGGGTCAGTACATTGAATGTACTGGCAAATTCACACCATAGAGAATGATGAACAATGGCTATCACTACATGCATATTTTGGCTGGTGGAAAAGCTCTAAGGTTATAAGGTTTTTGCGTAAAGCCAATTTTTCCCTACTGCAAAGGAATACATTTTAATTAACTATCATGGTGGTTGTGAAACATCGAGAATGGTTGACAGCATTCTCAATCCCAATTAAAAAATAATTAAAACCCAACAACATTAATTAGAAGTAACATGTTGAGATTCACATGATATTCAAGTACTAGATACTCAAGTTGTCCATAACCGGGGACACGGCTAATCATGATTAGTATGTACGCTCTGCAGAGGTTTGCGCACTTTTCCCCACAAGACTCGATCGCCTCCGTTGGATTTCTCGCACTACATGGTGTTTGAGAAACGGATGACCGAGACATAGTCTTTCAGAAGCGCTAGCACCTTACGATCGGGTAGACCGTACCACCTACAACCCCTACATCTGCTAGTCTACCACTGTAAGAGTTCGCACAACTTAGTCAACTATGCCAGAGCCCATAATGGCTTGTGGCTGCACACGGAAGTTTCTAGCATGAAAGATCTTATGATCCCTTTGAGCCTGGGTGGCGGTCCAAAAAAACAGGCAAGTCCTGATAGACATCAGGTGCCTCAATCCACCCAGATGTGTGTTTAAGTTGCCGCCTTAGATAAACCATTAATTAACAATACTCACATCTGTCATGGATATCACTCACCCAATCCACGTCTACTAGCATAGCATGGCATAATAAGCAAACGTATAAGTAACTCCCAAAGGTTTCATAATAATACAGGTAATAGGTACTACCTCATCTACTTCCCATCCCACAATTTAATTAGATCCTAATCATGCAATGTGAGAGGATTGATCTAATGCAATAAAACTGGGTTGTAGAAAAGGTATGATCAAAGTGTGAACTTGCCTGCAATGTAGATGAAGATGATTCGCACTTAAAACTCTTGATAGATCTACTCGTCACACTCCGGTCAATCTACCGTAAGCAAACAATAGTAACCACACAATAAGTACTCATCTAATGCACAAGTAACACTCGAACGAGAGAACGAACCAGAAAGTTCAACTTAAGAACTCCGGTTGCAAAGAAAGAACGAACCGAACAAACGACGGAAAACAAACGGCGGAAGAAAACAACTCGGTTCTAGCAAGTTGAAACTAGGTCAAATTTTACCAGGGCAAAAACTTGTTTAAGTTGATTAGACGGAACGGCGGTTTCGAGACGAAACTCCAGGCGCTTGAATTACCTGATTCAGATAAACGGGCGAGAAGATAGGCTAGAACGAAGATCGGATCTGAGATTCGCGATCGCAGAATAAATCCGACAAAAAGAAAGAGACGAACGGTTAAACGAACGGGCGTCGTTAACCGGGAATAGTCAGTGATCACGTTCGTTGAGACGAATGGTCCTAAAGAAGAACAAAAAACCGATCTAGGGTTTTCGAAAAAGAAAACGGAGAACCGATCTAGGGTTTCGGAAAAGAAACCGAAACGAAGAATCGGAGAGAAAAACCGGAAAAGAAAACCGGAACGGTTTCTTTTAAAAGAACCGAACCGCGGGGAAGAAAAAGAGAGGCGCGAGGCTACCTCCGGCGAGGCGGGGCGAACGGTGGCGACGGCGGCGTGCTAGGGCGGCGGCGGCGGCGCTATAGGGGCGGCGGCGGCGGGTGAGGGGCGCGGGGTGGGGCGTGGCTTGGGGAGGAGAGGGGGTTTGGGTTTTTTGGTGTGAGGAGAGGGGGGGTCTATGGGGGTATTTATATAGGAGAGGGGAGAGATTACTTGGGGTAGGGGACAAGAAAAAGAGTAGGAAAAGGAAAACAAAACAAAGGAAAGGGGGCTAAGAATCCTACTAGGATTCGGCCTAGAAGGATTCCTCCTGGGAATCGGTAGTGGAGGCGGCGGCTGGCGCCTGCCTAGCGCTGGCACGCGCGACGGGGAGGCTGGGGCCTGGCCGGCTGGCTGGGCCTTGGCCTGGCTGGCCTGCTGGAATTTTTTTTTAAATCGGTTTCGCGCGCAGAAAAACACAAAAAAGAAAATCTAAACGGGCTCCAAAAATTCTAAAGTAAATTTTCCCCGACTCCTAAAAATGAGTCGAACAAAATGAACTTTACTCTGGACCTAAAATGCAATTTTTGAAAACGCGCATTTTTCCCTATCCAAAGAAAACGCAAACAAAACTCCGGCAAAACCAAAATTGATCTATTTATTAATTCTTCATTTTTTCCTAAATTTGGGAAAGTGTCACACCCTAGCTAGTTTATGCATTAGAGTGTTGCATCATGTCTATTCTTTCATCAGAAACCTGAAATGGGGATGACAGAACCCCCAGCCCCCTCTGAAACCAACTAGGGTTTACTAAAAACTTTTTCAATGAACCTGGAATGCCCTTCTAAAATGCCCATCATTTTTGTCTTGGTTCATAACCTCTGCCAGAAGTGATGCACATTTTCCTAGGCCATCTTAGGGTCTTTGAATTAAATCATAGATATTTGAATTTGGGCATTTAAAATTATATAAAATATTTCAAATGCTCAAATATCTCCAAACTAAAATGTTTCATGTTGGAAATAATCCAACTATGGACCAGGAGTAGTTTGGTGATTTTAGGAGTTGCCTAAGTATTTTTAATAATTCAACAAAGTTGCAGAGGAATTAAAAAACAGAAAACAGGGAATAACAGAAAACTTACCTGGTGCCCAGCACCCGGCCCACCTGCCGGCCCAGCCCAGCGTCGCGCCAGCGAGCTGCTTGCCGGCCAGGCAGGCAGGCAGGTGCCCGACGGCGGCCGCAGCGTGCGCCACGCAGCTGGCCGTCGCCCTGCTTCACCTCCTCGCCTCGTTGCTGGATGGATGAACTCCACGTCGAGCCGTGAACCCCCAGGACACCTCCATTCTCCCCCAACTCCTCTCTCTCGCGTTCCCCCGCCATGGCCGACGCCATCGCCGCCACCCCCTCGCCGTAGCCACGCCCTCCGTCAACCCCACGTCGTGCCGCCGTGTCCAGGAGCTCCGCCACCCTCCTCTCCTTCGAGCAAGCCGAGCCCCGAGCGCTCGCAAAGCCCGAGCCCACCGCATCGACCGATCGAACCGCCGTCACCGGAGATCCCCTTCAATGCCGTCGTCGCCCTGGCCCGTCCCCGGCCGCACCAAGTGTTTCGTCGAACTCCCTGTGAGCTTAACCATCTTCCCCTCCCTTCTTTTCTTGCCCCCGAGCTATGTAGTGACCTCCCGGAGCTCAACCGCACCCACCACCGTGGAGCTCGTCGCCGACGTGCTCCCGGTCACCCTCCGGCCACCACTTAGTGTCCATCGTGCTCACCACGTCACGTAGCACCTAACCAACCTAACCAACTACTCCCCGCACCTCACCGACCCCTCTAGCCTCAAGATCACCTTGGGCCGAACTCCGGTGGCCGCCAAAGTCGTCGCCGGCGCCAACTCCGGCCACCCCGACCCCAACGGACTCCACCAAGAGCTGCGGCTCCTCCTCAGCTCCACTCCGATGCCCTCCGCGACCCATTTGGTGGCCGGAACGGCCAAAACCACTTCCGCCGCCGCGTCGGGCTCGCCGGCGGCTAAACGCCGGTGCAGCCGACCTGGCTTTGACCGCGGGTGGGCCCTGGTTGACTCCGATGAGTCAATGACAGGTGGGGCCCAGCCCTGTTAATAAAATAGGTTTAGTTTTAATTAATCTTTAACTAAACTAATTACCCTGACACCCTGGACCCACAGTCAGGTTTGACCTGGACGTCTCCGTTGACCCTGACGTCATTCTGACGCATGGCTGACGCAATAAATTAATTTCTGGATTTATTCTAATATAGGAAATTCCAGAATATAGTTTAAACTTCAAAAATTCATAACTTTTAATCTGTAACTCCAAATCAAACAAGTTATATATGAAAAATGATCAGAAAAATCCAATCTATCCATATGTACCTGTTTCATGCATGTTTAAGCAAGCTAACTTGATGTTTAATGCAGAACAAGGTAAAACACTTTAAAACGCCATGTATGAGTTTGAAATTTGAATCTTTGGTTCAAATTGGTTCAAACCCTTCTGGTCTTAGTTGCATTAGCCCAACACACTCATATTGCCATGTTTCATGCATGCATCATATTGTCGCACATTGTTTGGTGATGGCTGTGTATCGGTGTTCTTTGCGGCAGGTTCTGCCTCCGAGGAGTACCGTGATTACCCTAGCGAAGAACCATATCAGTGCATCGAACCATCAGGCAAGCAACCAACCATTTGATCATATCCATACAATCCCATGTTCTCGCTCCTGCTCTCTTTTACTGCATTAAGACAACGCGTTTCAAACTGCTGTGTGCTACGGTAGTTGAACCCATTTCCTCTGCATGACATGTCATTGCCACGGTAACTAGATGAAACCCACTAGCATGTGTAGGAGTTGATTGAGCCATATGTATGTGTTGTTCCTACCTTGCTATGCCTGCTATGCTTAGAGTCGTGTCAGGTCTGGTTCATCTGGGTGATGGGCTAGAGTGAAATGATCATGTCGGTAATGAGAGTGATGTGGTGAACACGATTTGGTAAAGGTATCGATGAGAGGCCATGTAGGAGTACATGGTGGGTTGTTTCATTGAAGCCGACCTTAAGCACTGAGATCTGTATGTGTGATTTAAGATACAGCTACTACCATGCATTGGGCCCTGAAATATGACCCCGCTCGACTTCTTATTCACCCTAGTCCTCTGTCCAAGAGTTGCAAGTAGTTTCTGGTGTTTGTAGCCTACTGGAGGCCGTGGACAGCGCTGACCGTAGGGGTGGGCTGTGATGCGGTAGATACGTGGCACGGTGTATCGAATACCCGTTAGGTATCTCGAGAACCCTGTACACATCGTTCGGGGCCATATGGGAAACCTCGGCCGGACTCCCTGCGGATGGAACCTGGATAGGCGATAAACCTGGACCAGAGACTTAGGTGTTTAGGTAGGTCGTGGTTTACACCCACGTCGGCTTTCGCTTGAAGACTGCCGAGCACATGTCGTGTGCAGACGCTAAGTGGTGGAAACATGTATGAAGAAGTACACCCCTGTAGGGTTAACATGATCTATTCGAATAGCCGCGTCCGTGGTAAAGGACTACTTGGTTGCCTATACAGTTCATAGACAAGTTAATGGAAACTACTAAAAGCCTCAAGATAAGTGTGAGTGCCGAGGATGGCTCTTCCGTAGGAAGACGGAGGTGGATCCTCGGTAGTGTATTGAAGTGGTGAGTAGTGGACTCGTGTGCGCAAAACCATTTCAAGTTGGAGTCTCGTAGGATAGCCTAGCCAAGAGTCAAAGCTGGCTTGCTGCAATAGCCCCACCAACCCTTCTTGATAATGTGCATGTATGTAGGATCTAATGTAAGTCTTGCTGAGTACCTTTGTACTCATGTTGCTATAATTTACATTTTTACAGAAGACGCTGCAACCCCTTCTGATGGGTTCTTCGTAGACGTTGACATCAATGAGTAGGCTAAGGCCCAGGTGGTGATCCTGAGCTTGTGAAGGACCATGTAGTATAGCTAGGTTTTCCAAGCCTCTTTTATTTTACTAGTTGTCTGTACTCAGACAAGTTACTTCCGCTGCTAGTTTGTATGACTGTATGACTTGAATGCTGGGTCGTGTGACCCGTACTTATGTGTATGTTATGTATGGCTCTCTGAGCCTTAAATAAAGTACTTGTGTCGCAGAGTCATGTTGTGATGCCTTGTTGTATTTGCACATATCGAGCATATTGTGTGTATGATTGAAATGCTTGGTATGTGTGGGATCTGACTATCTAGTTGTTTATCTTTAGTAGCCTCTCTTACCGGGAAATGTCTCCTAGTGTTACCACTGAGCCATGGTAGCTTGCTACTGCTCTGGAACACTTAGGCTGGCCGGCATGTGTCCTTCCTCGTTCCTGTGTCTGTCCCTTCGGGGAAATGTCACGCATTGAGTACCGGAGTCCTGTTAGCCCGCTACAGCCCGGTTTACCGGAGTCCTGCTAGCCCAGTGCTACAGCCCGGACCCACTTGCTGATGACCGACACGTTCGATGCTGGGTCATGGATGCCTGTCCCTGTAAGTCTGTGCCACTTTGGGTTTACGACTAGTCATGTCAGCCCGGGCTCCTTATCATATGGATGCTAGCGACAATATCATATACGTGAGCCAAAAGACGCAAACGGTCCCGGGCAAAGGTAAGGCGACACCCGTGGGGATACCGTGCGTGAGGCCGCAAAGTGATATGAGGTGTTACAGGCTAGATCGATGTGACATTGAGTCGGGGTCCTGACAGAAAGTCATATTATTCCCTCTCTTATATTTTGATATTGGAAAAATAATTGAAGATGAAATAAATAAATCAAATGATCCTCTTTTCAAATTCAAGAAAAACTCTCAAATATGAAAATAACGAAATCTCCAACTCTCTCCGAAGGTCCTTGAGTTGCGTGAAATTTCTAGGATCGACCAAAATGCAAGAAAATAAAATATGCATGATGATCTAATGTATAACATTCCAAATTGAAAATTTGGGATGTTACAAAAGCTGGAGAAACATACACCCACTAGCCACCTAAGTGCGAAGCACGTCGGTAGAACCAGTCTCGCATAAGCGTACGCGTAATGTCGGTCTGGGCCGCTTCATCCAACAATGCCTCTGAATCAAGAATCAACTAGTGACGGCAAGCAATGTTTATATACCAACGCCCACAACTCCTTTGTGTTCTACTCATGCATATGACATCTACGCATAAACCTGGCTCGGATGCCACTGTTGGGGAATGCAGTAATTTCAAAACTTTCCTACGCACATGCAAGATCATGGTGATGCATAGCAACAAGAGGGGAGAGTATTGTCTACGTACCCTCGTAGACCGTAAGCGGAAGCGTTATGACAACGCGGTTCATGTAGTCGTACGTCTTCACGATTAACCGATCCTAGTACCGAAAGTACAGCACCTCCGCGATCTGCACACGTTCAGCTTGGTGACGTCCCACGAATTCACCATCCAACAGAGTGTCGAGGGAGAGCTTTGTCAACACGACGGCATGATGACGGTGATGATGATGCTACTGGAACAGGGCTTCGCCTAAGCACCTCTATGATATGAACGAGATGGATTATGGTGGAGGGGGGCACCGCACACGGCTAAGAGATCAATGGTCAACTTGTGTCTCCATGGGGTGCCCCCCTCCCCCGTATACAAAGGAGTGGAGGAGGGGGAGGGCCATCCCTCTACTATGGCGCGCCCTGGGGAGTCCTACTCCCACCGGGAGTAGGATTCCCCCCCCCTCCATGTAGTAGGAGTAGGAGAGAAGGAAAGGGAAAAGAGAAGAGAAGGAAGGAGGGGGCGCAGCCCCTCCCCCTAGTCCAATTCGGACTAAGTCTTGGGGGCGCGCAGCCTCCTCTCTCTCTTTCCCCTAAAGCCCAATAAGGCCCATATACTCCCCGGCGAATTCCCGTAACTCTCTGGTACTCCAAAAAATACCCGAATCACTCGGAACCTTTCCGATGTCCGAATATAGTCGCCCAATGTATCGATCTTTATGTCTCGACCATTTCAAGATTCCTCATCATGTCCCCGATCTCATCCGGGACTCCAAACTACCTACGGTACATCAAAACACATAAACTCATATTACTGATTGTTACCGAACATTAAGCGTGCGGACCCTACGGGTTTGAGAACTATGTAGACATGACCGAAACTCGTCTCCGGTCAATAACCAATAGCGGAACCTGGATGCTCATATTGGTTCCTACATATTCTACGAAGATCTTTATCGATCAAACCGAATAACAACATACGTTGTTCCCTTCATCATCGGTATGTTACTTGCTCGAGATTTGATCGTCGGTATCTCAATACCTAGTTCAATCTCGTTACGGGCAAGTCTCTTTACTCGTTCTGTAATACATCTTCCCGCAACTAACTCATTAGTCACAATGCTTGCAAGGCTTATAGTGATGTGTATTACCGAGTGGGCCCGAAGATACCTCTCCGACAATCGGAGTGACAAATCCTAATCTCGATCTATGCCAACTCAACAAGCACCATCGGAGACACCTGTAGAGAACCTTTATAATCACCCAGTTACATTGTGACGTTTGGTAGCACATAAAGTGTTCCTCTGATACTCGGGAGTTGCATAATCTCAGTCATAGGAACACGTATAAGTCATGAAGAAATCAATAGCAACAAACTAAACAATCAAGTGCTAAGCTAACGGAATGGATCAAGTCAATCACATCATTCTCCTAATGACATCCTCGCACTGCCGGATGTACGGGACCACCTTGGCGTTGTCGTTGTCTCCCCTTGTCTGGCAGTCATGATCCTGTTTATCAAATGACAACTCATGTCTATGGTTAGGAAACATAACCATCTTTGACCAACGAGCTAGTCAAGTAGAGGCATACTAGTGACACTCTGTTTGTCTATGTATTCACACTTGTATTATGTTTCCGGTTAATACAATTCTAGCATGAATAATAAACATTTATCATGAAATAAGGAAATAAATAATAACTTTATTATTGCCTCTAGGGCATATTTCCTTCGTGTACAATAGTGATCCAGGAGTAGATCACTGGACAGTGGTCAAAATTATCGTTAGGTACCTAAAGAGGACTAAGGAAATGTTTCTCAGTTATGGAGGTGACAAAGAGTTCGTCGTAAAGAGTTGCTTCGATGCAAGCTTTGACATCAATCTGGATGACTCTGAGTCTTGATCTGGATACATATTGAAAGTGGGGGCAATTAGCTAGAGTAGCTCCATGCATGGCATTGTAGACATAGAAATTTGCAAAACATACGGATATGAATCTGGCAGACCCGTTGACTAAACTTCTCTCACAAGCAAAACATGATCACACCTTAGTGCTCTTTGGGTGTTAACCACATAGCGGTGTGAACTAGATTATTGACAATAGTAAACCCTTTGGGTGTTGGTCACATGGCGATGTGAACTATGGGTGTCAATCACATAAAGATGTGAACTATTGGTGTTAAATCACATGGCGATGTGAACTAAATTATTGACTCTAGTGCAAGTGGGAGACTGAAGGAAATATGCCCTAGAGGCAATAATAAAGTTGTTATTTTATATTTCCTTGTATCATGGTAAATTTTTATTATTCATGCTAGAATTGTATTAACCGGAAACTTGATACATGTGTGGGTACATAGAAAAAACAACGTGTCCCTGGGAAGCCTCTACTAGACTAGCTCGTTAATCAAAGATGGTTAACTTTCCTAACCATAGACATGTGTTGTCATTTGGTAAACGGGATCATATCAATAGAAAAATGATGTGATGGACAAGACCCATCTGTTAGCTTAGCATTATGATTGCTCAGTTTTATTGATATTGCTTTCTTCATGACTTATACATATTCCTTTGACTATGAGATTATGCAACTCCCGGATATCGGAGGAATACCTTGTGTGCTATCAAATATCACAACGTAACTGGGTGATTATAAATATGCTCTACAAGTATCTCCGAAGGTGTTTGTTTGGTTGGCATAGATCGAGATTAGGAATGGTCACTCCGAGTATCGGAGAGGTATCTCTAGGCCCTCTCGGTAATGCACATCATGATAAGCCTTGCAAACAATGTGACTAGTGAGTTAGTTGTAGGATGATGAATTACGGAATGAGTAAACAGACTTACCGGTAATGAGATTGAACTAGGTATGAAAATACCAATGATCGAATCTCAGGCAAGTAACATACCGATGACAAAGGGAATAACGTATGTTGTCATTATGGTTTGACCGATAAAGATCTTCGTAGAATATGTAGGAACCAATATGAGCATATAGGTTCCGCTATTGGTTATTGACCGGAGAGGTGTCTCGGTCATGTCTACATAGTTCTCGAACCCGTAGGGTCCGCACGCTTAACGTTCGATGACGATTCTGTATTATATGAGTTATGTGATTTGGTGACCAATGTTGTCATGAGTCCCGGATGAGATCACGGACATGAAGAGGAGTCTCGAAATGGTCTACAGGTAAAGATTCATATATAGGACAATAGTATTCGGACACCGGAAGTGTTCTGGGGGTACCGGGTACGTATCGGGTCACTAGAAGGGGTTCCGGGCAACCCCCGACAAGCTATATGGGCCTAATGGGCCAAGAGGGGAAACACACCAGCCACTGAGGGGCTGGTGCGCCCCCCCCCCCCCCATATGGGCTGGCCAAACTGGAGAAGGAAAGGGGAAGAAGGAAAGGAAAAATATAATAGGATTCCCCCTTTCCCATTTTCCCTTCCTACTCCGAATAGGAATAGGAAAGGGGGGAGGCCGAATTGGGAGAACCCCAAGTAGGATTCCTCCTACTTGGGGCGCCCCCTTGGCTACCTCTCCTCCCCTCCAACCTATATATATGTGGGGGAGCACCGCTAGAACACACAACAAACATTGTTAGCCATGTGCGGCGCCCCCCTCCACAGTTTACACCTCCAGTCATATTCACGTAGTGCTTAGGCGAAGCCTTGCGCGGATCACTTCACCATCACCGTCACCATGCTGTTGTGCTGACGAAACTCTCCCTCGACACTTTGCTGGATTAAGTGTTTGAGGGGCATCATCGAGCTGAACGTGTGCAGAACTCGGAGGTGTCGTACATTCGGTGCTTGATCGGTTGAATCGAGAAGATGTTCGACTACATCAACCGCGTTAAGCTAATGCTTCCGCTTTCGTCTACGAGGGTACGTGGACACACTCTCCCCCTCTCGTTGCTATGCTTCTCCTAGATAGATCTTGCGTGAGCGTAGGAAATTTTTGAAATTGCATGCTATGTTACCCAACACTAGCTACTAGCTATGGACCCGTAGGTCTGAAGTAAACTACTCAAGCTTCATCGGGGAGGAAATGGTGTTGATGTAGAAGCCCTCCGTGATCGATTTCCCCTCTGGCAGGATGCCGGAAAAGGCCCCAAGATGCGATCTCAGGGGTACAGAAGGTTGCAGTGGTGGAAAAGTGGTTCCGTGGCTCCCCTAGATGTTTTTGGGGTATAAGACTATATATAGGTGAAAGAATTACGTCAGGGGAGCTACGACGGGCCCACAAGGTCGGGGGGCACGCCCTCCACTCTTGCGGCCGCCTCGAGGCTCCTCTGACTTATACTCCAAGTCTCCTAGGTGTCTTCTGGTCCAAGAAAAATCATGGCGAAAGTTTTATTCTGTTTGGACTCCGTTTAGTATTCCTTTTCTGTGAAACTCTAAAACAAGGAAAAAGCAGAAACTGGCACTGGCACTGGGCTCTAGGTTAAAAGGTTAGTCCCAAAAATCATATAAAATAGCATATTAAAGCATATAAAACATCCAAAACAGATAATATAATAGCATGGAACAATCAAAAATTATAGATACGTTGGAGACGTATCACTGCTCCGACTCTCGCTCGCTCGCGCTGCTGATGCTCTGTTCGCTCGGTCTTGTTGTTGCTCTGCTCTCCCCGTCGCTCGTGATGCTGCTTTGCTCTTGCTCTCGCTCGCACTACTGATGCTGGTACATAGGCTGCTGCAGCTACATGAGTTGCTACTCTGGCTCTAGTTTGCATTGTTCCTCCAGGTGCTGCTGCTCCAGCTGCTATCTGCTACTGTGTTTCCTGTCGATCGCCTGCTGATTTAGACCAGTGTTTCTCTACTACTAGTGATCAAGCGGCCTAAACTACATGTGAAGTGCCTCTCTGCTACCAGTGTGTTCAGTTTCGATAGTAACATTCAGATTCCACAGTAAATTTCAGTTTCGACAGTTAAGTTCAGAGTCAACAGTTTTTACCTCATCTGTTGTAGTCAGGTGTTTTTTGGTGATGTAAATTTTACATCTATCACTTTTTGGTAATGTATTTTACATCATCTATTGCAGATGCTATTAGAATCCCACTTGAGATTAATGATGTATGTCTTATACTGCTTCAGCCTCGACATCTTACGGCTCGCTAGAGCTGTGCCAACGACGGAACCATCCATCACAACAGAGCAGTACCCTGGACGCCATCTACAAACGCCTTAGATCTTTCTCCACACCTCCGACAGCCACCTCTGCCACAACTTCTTTAGCGACCAACCCAATGATGCGGAGGTCGACACGGCTATGCCAAAGAGGTTGTACACTTGTCGCATCACTTATTACTCTACATTCATGTCGATCCATTAGGGCTATTTTGGTTCAAAGGAAAAAGTGAAGGAAAACATAGCAATGGGAAATTTTCCTATGGCACTCTACTATTCAATTATTCATGCATTTTGTTCAAAGCAATGGAGCAAAACATCCACCTGGGCCTACTTTTCAAAATCCTATGCATGAAAACAAGAATAAGTGCATTAGTGGTAGAATGACATTCTAACTGTACACACTTTCATATGGTTTCACTTTAATTTGGTCATGTTTCTTTGCATCCCTTTGCTCTTCCAATTCCTATCAACCAAACACCCAAGTTGACAGAAATCATGTGCTTACAAATGCTTTGTTTCCCACGTGCATTCCTATCCTATTACGGTGTTTTCCTATCCCTGCGTTTTTAGGATCATGCAAGCCAAAGGAGCCCTTATAGAATTACTTCAGTTACAGATAGGTGTCGAAGAAAACTTTTTGTGGTTTGTCCTACTCCTGCCGTGACGTCGTCCACCTCACCTGAATCGCTCAATCGACAAAAGCATCCACCATACCAGACATCACGACTCCTGACCGTCTTTTGCCGCCTCAAATCTCCTTCCCTTCCGCCGACACCCACCGCAACTGCATCACCATCATCGACTCAATAGATGAACCTGACGAGTACACGGGTCCACAAGAGAGGTTGCACTCTTTTGTTTTTGCTTATGTTATGCATTGCTTAATATTACCTGCTATTCTATTGTCATGTTCACCTCTTAGACTCCAATTCATGTCCAAATTAATGTTCAAACTTGAGTTTTAAAAATACTTGTGGGGCACATATCGAAGCAGCAATCAATATAGTATCTCTGTATATTATCTGGTTCACCTAGGGTATGCCAATGTTGCTCATCTTGGGTGGGAAACAAACAGTAAAGCAATCATCATCTACCTTTTTATTAAATTAAAGCTATCATGAGCCTGCTATCATTATTTTAGGATCCATCCACTGGTTGTTACCATCACCCTAGATTTCTGCATGCTCTCCTTACATAATCTCACTATATTTTTTCGTATGCATGCCAGATATTGTACACAGTCATGCTGAACATGTAGAGAAAAAGGGAAGAGTTCTGCGCGGCAATACAATGTCATGCAGACATCGCTCCATGGTGGGTTCAATGGCAAACCCTTCCCTCCCCCCTTCAGATTGTAATCCAAAGGAAGAAATTTGTGTTGGGGAACATAGTAATTTCAAAAAAAAATCCTACGCACACACAGGATCATGGTGATGCATAGCAATGAGAGTGAACAGCGTGTCCACTTACCCTCGTAGACCGAATGCGGAAGCGTTAGCACAACGCGGTTGATGTAGTCGTACGTCTTCATGATCCAATCGATCCAAGTACCGAACGCACGGCACCTCTGAGTTCTGCACACGTTCAACTCGATGATGTCCCACGAGCTCTGATCCAGCAAAGCTTCACAGGAGAGTTTCGTCAGCACGACGGCGTGGTGACGGTGATGATGATGCTACCGAAGTAGGGCTTCGCCTAAGCATCGCTACGCTATGATCCAGGTGGATTATGGTGGAGGGGGGCACTGCACACGACTAAGAGATCAATGATCAATTGTTGTGTCTATGGGGTGCCCCCCTGCCCCCGTATATAAAGGAGCAAGGGGAGGAGGCGGCCGGACAGGGAGAGGCGCGCCAAGAGGGGGAGTCCTACTCCCACTAGGAGTAGGACTCCTCCCTTTCCTAGTAGGAGTAGGAGAGGGGGAAGGAAAGGGAGAGGAGGAGAAGGAAAGAGGGGGTCGGCCCCCCTTGCCCTAAACCAATTCGGTTTGGGCCTTGGGGGGGGGCACCCCACACTTCCCTTGCTGCCCTCTATTTCCACTAAGGCCCATGTAGGCCCATTAAGCCCACGAGGGGTTCCGGTAACCCCCCGGTACTCCGGTATATCTCTGAAACCTTCCGGAACCTTTTCGGTGTTTGAACATAGCCGTCCAATATATCGATCTTTGCGTCTCGACCATTTCGAGACTCCTCGTCATGTCCCCGATCTCATCCGGGACTCTGAACTACCTTCGGTACATCAAATCACATAAACTCATAATACAATCATCACCGAAACTTTAAGCGTGCGGACCCTGTGGGTTCGAGAACTATGCAGACATGACCGAGACACGTCTCCGGTCAATAACCAATAGCGGAACCTAGATGCTCATATTGGCTCCCACATATTCTATGAAGATCTTTATCGGTCAAACCGCATAACAACATACGTTGTTCCCTTTGTCATCAGTATGTTACTTGCCCGAGATTCGATCGTCGGTATCTCAATACCTAGTTCAATCTCGTTACCGGCAAGTCTCTTTACTCGTTCCGTAATACATCATCCCGCAACTAACTTATTAGTTACAATGCTTGCAAGGCTTATAGTGATGTGCATTACCAAGTGGGCCCAAAGATACCTCTCCGACAATCGGAGTGACAAATCCTAATCTCGAAATACGCCAACTCAGCAAGTACCTCTGGAGACACCTGTAAAGCACCTTTATAATCACCCAGTTACATTGTGACGTTTGGTAGCACACAAAGTGGTACTCCGGTAAACGAGAGTTGCATAATCTCATAGTCATAGGAACATGTATAAGTCATGAAGAAAGCAATAGCAACATACTAAACGATCAAGTGCTAAGCTAACGGAATGGGCCAAGTCAATCACATCATTCTCCTAATGATGTGATCACGTTAATCAAATGACAACTCATGTCTATGGCTAGGAAACATAACTATCTTTGATCAACGAGCTAGTCAAGTAGAGGCATAATAGTGACACTCTGTTTGTCTATGTATTCACACATGTATCATGTTTCCGGTTAATACAATTCTAGCATGAATAATAAAAATTTATCATGATATAAGGAAATAAACAATAACTTTATTATTGCCTCTAGGGCATATTTCCTTCAGTCTCCCACTTGCACTAGAGTCAATAATCTAGATTACACAGTAATGATTCTAACACCCATGGAGCCTTGGTGCTGATCGTGTTTTGCTCGTGGAAGAGGCTTAGTCAACGGGTCTGCAACATTCAGATCCGTATGTATCTTGCAAATCTCTATGCCTCCCACCTGGACTTGATCCCGGATGGAGTTGAAGCGTCTCTTGATGTGCTTGGTTCTCTTGTGAAATCTGGATTCTTTCGCCAAGGCAATTGCACCAGTATTGTCACAAAATATTTTCATTGGACCCGATGCACTAGGTATGACACCTAGATCGGATATGAACTCCTTCATCCAGACTCCTTCATTTGCTGCTTCCGAAGCAGCAATGTACTCTGCTTCACATGTAGATCCCGCCACGACGCTCTGTTTGGAAGTGCTCCAACTGACAGCCCCACCGTTCAATATAAACACGTATCCGGTTTGCGATTTAGAATCGTCCGGATCAGTGTCAAAGCTTGCATCAACGTAACCATTTACGATGAGCTCTTTGTCACCTCCATAAATGAGAAGCATATCCTTAGTCCTTTTCAGGTACTTCAGGATGTTCTTGACCGCTGTCCAGTTATCCACTCCTGGATTACTTTGGTACCTCCCTGCTAAACTAATAGCAAGGCACACATCAGGTCTGGTACACAACATTGCATACATGATAGAGCCTATAGCTGAAGCATAGGGAACATCTTTCATTTTCTCTCTATCTTCTACAGTGGTCGGGCATTGAGTCTTACTCAACTTCACACCTTGTAATACAAGCAAGAACCCTTTCTTTGCCTGGTCCATTTTGAACTTCTTCAAAACTTTGTCAAGGTATGTGCTTTGTGAAAGTCCAATTAAGCATCTTGATCTATCTCTATAGATCTTGATGCCCAATATGTAAGCAGCTTCACCGAGGTCCTTCATTGAAAAACTCTTATTCAAGTATCCTTTTATGCTATCCAGAAATTCTATATCATTTCCAATCAATAATATGTCATCCACATATAATATTAGAAATGCTACACAGCTCCCACTCACTTTCTTGTAAATACAGGCTTCTCCAAAAGTCTGTATAAAACCATATGCTTTGATCACACTATCAAAGCGTTTATTCCAACTCCGAGAAGTTTGGACCAGTCCATAAATGGATCGCTGGAGCTTGCACACTTTGTTAGTACCTTTTGGATCGATAAAACCTTCAGGTTGCATCATATAGAACTCTTCTTCCAGAAATCCATTCAGGAATGCAGTCTTTACATCCATTTGCCAAATTTCATAATCATGAAATGCGGCAATAGCTAACATGATTCGGACGGACTTAAGCATCGCTAGGGGTGAGAAGGTCTCATCGTAGTCAACTCCTTGAACTTGTTGAAAACCTTTCGCAACAAGTCGAGCTTTGTAGACAGTAACATTACCATCAGCGTCTGTCTTCTTCTTGAAGATCCATTTATTCTCGATGGCTTGCCGATCATCGGGCAAGTCAACCAAAGTCCACACTTTGTTCTCATACATGGATCCCATCTCAGATTTCATGGCCTCAAGCCATTTTGTGGAATCTGGGCTCATCATCGCTTCCTCATAGTTCGTAGGTTCGTCATGGTCTAGCAACATGACCTCCAGAACAGGATTACCGTACCACTCTGGTGCGGATCTTACTCTGGTTAACCTACGAGGTTTGATAGTAACTTGATTTGAAGTTTCATGATCATCATCATTAGCTTCCCCACTAATTGGTGTAGGTGTCACAGGAACCGGTTTCTGTGATCAGCTACTTTCCAATGAGGGAGCAGGTACAGTTACCTCATCAAGTTCTACTTTCCTCCCACTCACTTCTTTCGAGAGAAACTCCTTCTCTAGAAAGGATCTATTCTTAGCAAAGAATGTCTTGCCTTCGGATCTGTGATAGAAGGTGTACCCAACAGTTTCCTTTGGGTATCCTATGAAGACACATTTCTCCCATTTGGGTTCGAGCTTATCAGGTTGAAGCTTTTTCACATAAGCATCGCAGCCCCAAACTTTAAGAAATGACAACTTTGGTTTCTTGCCAAACCACAGTTCATAAGGAGTCGTCTCAACGGATTTAGATGGTGCCCTATTTAATGTGAATGCAGCCGTCACTAAAGCATAACCCCAAAACGATAGCGGTAAATCAGTAAGAGACATCATAGATTGCACCATATCTAGTAAAGTACGATTACGATGTTCGGACACACCATTACGCTGTGGTGTTCCGGGTGGCGTGAGTTGCGAAACTATTCCGCATTGTTTCAAATATAGACCAAACTCGTAACTCAAATATTCTCCTCCACGATCAGATCATAGAAACTTTATTTTCTTGTTACGATGATTTTCCACTTCACTCTGAAATTCTTTGAACTTTTCAAATGTTTCAGACTTATGTTTCATTAAGTAGATATACCCATATCTGCTCAAATCATCTGTGAAGGTGAGAAAATAACGATACCTGCTGTGAGCCTCAATATTCATTGGACAACATGCATCAGTATGTATGATTTCCAACAAATCCGTTGCTCGCCCCATTGTTCCGGAGAATGGCATTTTAGTCATCTTGCCCATGAGGCATGGTTCGCAAGTACCAAGTGATTCATAATCAAGTGATTCCAAAAGTCCATCGGTATGGAGTTTCTTCATGCGCTTTACATCAATATGACCCAAACGGCAGTGCCACAAATAAGTTGCACTATCATTATCAACTCTGCATCTTTTGGCTTCAATATTATGAATATGTGTGCCACTACTATCGAGATTTAACACAAATAGACCACTCTTCAAGGGTGCATGACCATAAAAGATATTACTCATATAAATAGAACAACCATTATTCTCAGATTTAAATGAATAACCATCTCGCATCAAACAAGATCCAGATATAATGTTCATGCTCAACGCTGGCACCAAATAACAATTATTCAGGTCTAAAACTAATCCCGAAGGTAGATGTAGAGGTAGCGTGCCGACGGCGATCACATCGACTTTGGAACCATTTCCCACGCGCATCATCACCTCATCCTTAGCCAGTCTTCGCTTAATCCGTAGTCCCTGTTTCGAGTTGCAAATATTAGCAACAGAACCAGTATCAAATACTCAGGTGCTACTGCGAGCTCCGGCAACATATACCTTTGTTCACCTTGCCATCCTTCTTATCCGCCAAATACTTGGGGAAGTTCCGCTTCCAGTGACTAGTCCCTTTGTAGTAGAAGCACTCAGTCTCAGGTTTAGGTCCAGATTTGGGTTTCTTCTCTTGAGCAGCAACTTGCTTGCCGTTCTTTTTGAAGTTCCCTTTCTTCTTCCCTTTACCTTTTTTCTTGAAACTGGTGGTTTTGTTAACCATCAGCTCCTTTTTTGGTTTCTACCTCCGCAGCCTTTAGCATTGCGAAGAGCTCGGTAATTGTCTTATCCATCCCTTGCATATTATAGTTCATCACAAAGCTCTTGTAGCTTGGTGGCAATGATTGAAGAATTCTGTCAATAACACTATCATCCAGAAGAATAACTCCCAGTTGAATCAAGTGATTGCAGTACCCGGGCATTCTGAGTATATGCTCACTGACAGAACTATTCTCCTCCATCTTGCAGCTGTAGAACTTATTGGAGACTTCATATCTCTCAATCCGGGCATTTGCTTGAAATATTAACTTCAACTCCTGGAACATCTCATATGCTCCATGACGTTCAAAATGTCGTTGAAGTCCCAGTTCTAAGCCGTAAATCATGGCACATTGAACTATCGAGTAGTCATCAACACGCGACTGCCAGGCATTCACAATGTCTGCAGTTGCCGACGCGGGTGATACACCTAGAGGTGCTTCCAGGACGTAATTCTTCTGTGCAGCAATGAGGATAATCCTCAAGTTACGAACCCAGTCCGTGTAATTGCTACCATCATCTTTCAACTTTGCTTTCTCAAGGAACGCATTAAAATTCAACGGAATAACAACACGGGCCATCTATCTACAATAACATAGACAAGCAAAATACTATTAGGTACTAAGTTCATGATAAATTTAAGTTCAATTAATCATATTACTTAAGAACTCCCACTTAGATAGACATCCCTCTAATCATCTAAGTGATCACGTGATCCATATCAACTAAACCATAACTGATCATCACGTGAAATGGACTAGTTTTCAATGGTGAACATCACTATGTTGATCATATCTACTATATGATTCACGCTCGACCTTTCGGTCTCCGTGTTCCGAGGCCATATCTGCATATGCTAGGCTCATCAAGTTTAACCCTAGTATTCTGCGTGTGTAAAACTGTCTTACACCCGTTGTAGATGAACGTTGAGCTTATCACACCCGATCATCACGTGGTGTCTCGGCACGACGAACTTTGACAACGGTGCATACTCAGGGAGAACAGTTTTACCTTGAAATTTAGTGAGAGATCATCTTATAATGCTACCGTCAAACAAAGCAGAATAAGATGCATAAAGGATAACCATCACATGCAATCAATATAAGTGATATGACATGGGCATCATCATCTTGTGCCTTTGATCTCCATCTCCAAAGCACCGTCATGATCACCATCTTCACCGGCGCGACACCTTGATCTCCATCGTAGCATCATTGTCATCTCACCAACTATTGCTTCTACGACTATCGCTACCGCTTAGTGATAAAGTAAAGCAATTACAGGGCGATTGCATTGCATACAATAAAGCGATAACCATATGGCTCCTGCCAGTTGCCGATAACTCCGTTACAAAACATGATCATCTCATACAATAAATATAGCATCAAGTCTTGACCATATCACATCACAACATGTCCTGCAAAAACAAGTTAGACGTCCTCTACTTTGTTGTTGCAAGTTTTACGTGGCTACTGCGGGCTGAGCAAGAACCGTTCGTACCTACGCATCAAAACCACAACGATAGTTCGTCAAGTTAGTGATGTTTTAACCTTCGCAAGGACCGGGCGTAGCCACACTTGGTTCAACTAAAGTTGGAGAAACTGACACCCGCCAGCCACCTATGTGCAAAGCACGTCGGTAGAACCAGTCTCGCGTAAGCGTACGCGTAATGTCGGTCCGGGCCGCTTCATCCAACAATACCACCGAACCAAAGTATGACATGTTGGTAAGCAGTATGACTTGTATTGCCCACAACTCACTTGTGTTCTACTTGTGCATATAACATCTACGCAATAACCTGGCTCTGATACCACTGTTGGGGAACGTAGTAATTTCAAAAAAAATCCAACGCACACACAGGATCATGGTGATGCACAGCAACGAGAGAGAAGAGTGTGTCCACGTACCCTCGTAGACCAAATGTGGAAGCGTTAGCACAACGCAGTTGATGTAGTTGTACATCTTTACGATCCGACCGATCCAAGTACCGAATGCACGGCACCTCCGAGTTATGCACACGTTCAACTCGATGACGTCCCATGAGCTCTGATGCAGCAAAGCTTCACAGGAGAGTTTCGTCAGCACGACGGCATGGTGACGGTGATGATGATGCTACCGACGTAGGGCTTCGCATAAGCACCACTATGATATGATCAACGTGGATTATGGTGGAGGGGGGCACCGCACACGGCTAAGAGATCAATGATCAATTGTTGTGTCTATGGGGTGCCCCCTGCCCCCGTATATAAAGGAGCAAGGGGAGGAGGCGACCGGCCAGGGAGAGGCGCGCCAAGAGGGGGAGTCCTACTCCCAGTAGGAGTAGGACTCCTTGCTATCTCTTGAGCACTGCGTTGGATTTCCCCGAAGAGGAGAGGATGATGCAGCAAAGTAGCTAAGTATTTCCCTCAGTTTTTGAGGACCAAGTTATCAATCCAGTAGGAGCCTACGCGCGAGTCCCTCATACCAACACAAAAACAATAGCTCAACGCAACCAACGCGCTTAGGGGTTGTCAATCCCTTCACGGTCACTTACGGAAGTGAGATCTGATAGAGATGATAAATAATATTTTTGGTATTTTTGGTATAGAGATGCAAAGTAAAAAGTAAAAGCAAAGCAATAATAAAGTGATGGATATTGATATAATGAGAAAGAGACCCGGGGCCATAGGTTTCACTAGTGGCTTCTCTCAAGAGCATAAGTATTGTACGGTGGGTGAACAAATTATTGTTGAGAAATTGATAGAATTGAGCATAGTTATGAGAATATCTAGGTATGATCATGTATATAGGCATCACGTCCGAGACAAGTAGACCGACTCCTGCCTGCATCTACTACTATTACTCCACTCATCGACCGCTATCCAGCATGCATCTAGAGTATTAAGTTAAAAACAGAGTAACGCCTTAAGCAAGATGACATGATGTAGAGGGATAATTTCATGCAATATGATAAAAAAACCATCTTGTTATCCTCGATGGCAACAATACAATATGTGCCTTGCTGCCCCTTCTGTCACTGAGAAAGGACACCGCAAGATCGAACCCAAAGCTAAGCACTTCTCCCATGGCAAGAACAACCAATCTAGTAGGCCAAACCAAACTGATAATTCGAAGAGACTTGCAAAGATAACCAATCATACATAAAAGAATTCAGAGAAGATTCAAATATTATTCATAAATAGACTTGATCATAAACCCACAATTCATCGATCTCAACAAACACACCACAAAAAGAAGATTACATCAAATAGATCTCCACAAGAGAGGGGGAGAACATTGTATTGAGATCCAAAAAGAGAGAAGAAGCCATCTAGCTACTAACTATGGACCCGTAGGTCTGAAGTAAACTACTCACACTTCATCGGAGGGGCTTGGATGATGATGTAGAAGCCCTCCGTGGTCGATGCCCCCTCCGGCGGAGCTCCGGAATAGTCCCCAAGATGGGATCTCGTGGATACAGAAAGTTGCGGCAGTGGAATTGGGTTTTTGGCTCCGTCCCCGATCGTTTGGGGGTACATAGGTATATATAGAAGGAAGAAGTACGTCGGTGGAGCTTCGAGGGGCCCACGAGGCAGGGGCGCACCCTAGGGGGGCGCGCCCTCCACCCTCGTGACCGCCTCGTGGCTTTCTTTATGGAGGGTCCAAGTCTCCTGGATCTTATCTGATGAGAAAATCACGTTTCCGAAGGTTTCATTCCGTTTGGACTCCGTTGATATTCTGTTTCTCCGAAACACTGAAATAGGCAAAAAAAACAGCAATTCTAGGCTGGGCCTCCGGTTAATAGGTTAGTCCCAAAAATAATATAAAAGTGGAAAATAAAGCCCAATATAGTCCAAAACAGTAGATAATATAGCATGGAGCAATCAAAAATTATAGATACGTTGGAGACGTATCAAGCATCCCCAAGCTTAATTCCCGCTCGTCCTCGAGTAGGTAAATGATAAAAAGAGAATTTTTGATGCGGAGTGCTACTTGGCATAACTTTAATGTAATTATTCTTAATTGTGGTATGAATATTCAGATCTGAAAGATTCAAGACAAAAGTTCATATTGACATAAAAATGATAATACTTCAAGCATACTAACTAAGCAATTATGTCTTCTCAAAATAACATGGCCAAAGAAAGTTCATCCCTACAAAATCATATAGTTTAGTCATGTTTCATTTTCGTCACACAAGAATGCTCTCATCATGCACAACCCTGATGACAAGCCAAGCAATTGTTTCATACTTTAGTAATCTCAAACCTATAAACTTTCACGCAATATATGAGCGCGAGCCATGGACATAGCACTATGGGTGGAATAGAATATAATGAGGGGGGTTATGTGGAGAAGACAAAAAAAGAGAAAGTCTCACATCAACGAGACTAATCAATGGGCTATGGAGATGCCCACCGATTGATGTTAATGCAAGGAGTAGGGATTGCCATGCAACAAATGCACTAGAGCTATAAATGTATGAAATCTCAACAAAAGAAACTAGTGGGTGTGCATCCAACTTGCTTGCTCACGAAGACATAGGGCACTTGAGGAGGCCCATTGTTGGAATATACAAGCCAAGTTCTATAATGAAAAATTCCCACTAGTATATGAAAGTGATAACATGAGAGACTCTCTACTATGAAGATCATGGTGCTACTTTGAAACACAAGTGTCGTAAAAGGATAGTAACATTGTCCCTTCTCTCTTTTTCTCTCATTTTTTTGGGCCTTTCCTTTTTTATGGCCTTTCTCTTTTTTTGGGCCTTCTCTTTTTTTATGGCCTTTCTCCCTTTTATTTATTTATTCCTCACTTGGGACAATGCTCTAATAATGATGATCATCACACTTCTATTTATTTACAACTCAATGTTTACAACTCGATACTAGAACAAAAATGACTCTATATGAATGCCTCCGGTGATGTACCGGGATATGCAATGAACCAAGAGTGCATGTATGAAAGAATTATGAAGGTGGCTTTGCCACAAATACTATGTCAACTACATGATCATGCTAAGCAATATGACAATGATGAATGTGTCATGATGACGGAATGATGGAAAGTTGCATGGCAATATATCTCGGAATAGCTATGGAAATGCCATAATAGGTAGGTATGGTGGCTATTTTGAGGAAGATATAAGGAGGTTTATGTGTGAAAGAGTGTATCATATCACGGGGTTTGGATGCACCGGCAAAGTTTGCACCAACTCTCAATGTGAGAAAGGGCAATGCACGGTACCGAAGAGGCTAGCAAGGATGGAAGGGTGAGAGTGCGTATAATCCATGGACTCAACATTAGTCATAAAGCACTCACATACTTATTGCAAAAATCTACAAGTCATCAAAAACCTTGGCACTCGCGCATGTTCCTAGGGGGATAGATTGGTAGGAAAAGACCATCGCTCGTCCCCGACCGCCACTCATAACGAAGACAATCAAATAACACCTCATGTTTCAAATTTGTTGCATAACGTTTGCCATACGTGCATGCTACGGGACTTGCAAACTTCAACACAAGTATTTCTCAATTTCACAACTACTCAACTAGCATGACTTTGATATTATTACCTCCATATCTCAAAACAATCATCAAGCATCAAACTTTCTCTTAGTATTCAACACACTCATAAGAAAGTTTTATTATTAATCTTGCATACCAAGCATATTAGGATTTTAAGAAAATTACCATGCTATTAAGACTCTCAAAATAATCTAAGTGAAGCATGAGAGATCAATAGTTTCTATAAAACAAATGCACCGGCGTGCTCTAAAAGATATAAGCGAAGCACTAGAGCAAAACTATAAAGCTCAAAAGATATAAGTGAAGCACATAGAGTATTCTATCAAATTCCAAATCATGTATGGCTCTATCAAAAGTTGTGTACAGCAAGGATGATTGTGGTAGACTAACAAGCAAAGACTCAAATCATAAAAGATGCTCCAAGCAAAACACATATCATGTGGTGAATAAAAATATAGCTCCAAGTAAAGTTACCGATAGAAGTAGACGAAAGAGGGGATGCCTTCTGGGGCATCCCCAAGCTTTGGCTTTTAGGTGTCCTTAGATTATCTTGGAGGTGCCATGGGCATCCCCAATATTAGGCTCTTGCCACTCCTTGTTCCATAATCCATCAAATCTTTACCCAAAACTTGAAAACTTCACAACACAAAACTTAAAGTAGAAAATCTCGTGAGCTCCGTAGCGAAAGAAAACAAAAGACCACTTCAAGGTACTGTAATGAAATCATTATTTATTTATATTGGTGTTAAACCTACTGTATTCCAACTTCTCTATGTATTATAAACTATTTTACTAGCCATAGATTCATCAAAATAAACAAACAACACATGAAAAACAGAATCTGTCAAAAACAGAACAGTCTGTAGTAATCTGTAGCTAGCAAAAGATATGGAACCCCAAAAATTCTAAAATAAATTTCTGGACGTGAGGAATCTATCTATTAATCATATTCAAAAATAATTAACTAAATATCACTTTCCAAATAAAAATGACAGCAGTTCTCGTGAGCACTAAAGTTTATGTTTTTTACAGCAAGTTCAACAAGACTTTCCCCAAGTCTTCCCAACTGTTCTACTTGGCACAAACACTAATTAAACACAACCAAAAAAGAGGCTAAATAATTTATTTATTACTAAACAGGAGCAAAAAGCAAGGAATAAAAATAAAATTGGGTTGCCTCCCAACAAGCGCTATCATTTAACGCCCCTAGCTAGGCATAACAAGCAAGAATAGATCTAGGTATTGCCATAATAGTAAGATAGATTATTAAAACTCATTTCATATTCTCTACATTCGGCAGTAAGTTTTCTTTGAGGCAAGCAAAAGTAATCAAAAGGGCTAAATTTAATGGGACAAAAGTCCTCAAGATCAACCTTGGGAGGTATAGGTTCCTCCTTTGGTCCTTCATAATGCACAACCAATTCATCATTATAAGCATTCTTTTGACAGAACTTTGTGAGCTTATATTCAAGAGAATATCCTAGTTCATTGTTTAGAATAGCCAAATAATCATTAAGTTTATAAATTCTATCAACTAAAACATTGGTAGGAACCCTTTTTCTAAGATTTTCATTGAAAGCAACATAGTCTAGAGATTGAAAATGCACTATTTCTTCTTGATCAAAGAGGATAGCCTCTATGGGAGGACGGCAAGCATCCACCCTATAATGCGCAAAGATTTCTTTGGCTTCTTTTATTATGAATCTAAATTCATGAGCCAAAAAGATAGTAGCGACACACTTAACAGAAGAATGCTCAATATTAGAAAAATCCAGAAAAATCCTTTGTATGGAAGGATGCATGTGCATGAATTGTCTTTCAAGTTCAACTACAAGCATGGCAATAGCGTCCACAAGACTACTAGTTCTGTGAAGGATAGAACTACCCATAGAAGGTAAAGCACCGGCACAAGTAAAGAAATCTTGAATAACTCCTTTTCCAATAATATTACCACTACCAACACAGAATTTTTTTGTATGAAAGATGGTAGGTTCTTTAGCAGGAGCATCGGAATTTTTCATGATATTATTATTGTCCATATCGACAATAATTTCCCCAATTTCAGACATAGAGGCAGAAGGTAAAGGACTTGACATAACGACAAGCTAGCAAACTAACACATGAGCAAACAAAAGGCAGACGGGCAAAAAGAGGCAAATAGAGAAAGAGAGGGAGGAAGGAGAGAGAGAGGGAGAATAAAATGGCAAGGGTGAAGTGGGGGAGAGGAAAACGAGAGGCAAATGGCAAATAATGTAATGCGGGAGATAGGGATTGTGATGGGTACTTGGTATGTTGACTTTTGCGTAGACCTCCCCGGCAACGGCGCCAGAAATTCTTCTTGCTACCTCTTGAGCACTGTGTTGGATTTCTCCGAAGAGGAGAGGATGATGCAGCAAAGTATCTAAGTATTTCCCTCAGTTTTTGAGAACCAAGGTATCAATCCAGTAGGAGGCTACGCGCGAGTCCCTCATACCAACACAAAAACAATAGCTCAACGCAACCAACGCACTTAGGGGTTGTCAATCCCTTCACGATCACTTACGAAAGTGAGATATGATAGAGATGATAAATAATATTTTTGGTATTTTTGGTATAGAGATGCAAAGTAAAAAAAGTAAAATCAAAGTAAAAGCAAAGCAATAATAAAGTGATGGAGATTGATATCATGAGAAAGAGATCCGGGGGCCATAGGTTTCACTAGTGGCTTCTCTCAAGATAATAAGTATTCTACGGTGGGTGAACAAATTACTGTTGAGCAATTGACAGAATTGAGCATAGTTATGAGAATATCTAGGTATGATCATGTATATAGGCATCACGTCCGAGACAAGTAGACCGACTCCTGCCTGCATTTACTACTACTACTCCACTCATCGACCGCTATCCAGCATGCATCTAGAGTATTAAGTTAAAAACAGAGTAACGCCTTAAGCAAGATGACATGATGTAGAGGGATAATTTCATGCGATATGATAAAAAAACCATCTTGTTATCCTCGATGGAAACAATACAATATGTGCCTTGCTGCCCCTTCTGTCATTGGGAAAGGACACCGCAAGATCGAACCCAAAGCTAAGCACTTCTCCCATGGCAAGAACAACCAATCTAGTAGGCCAAACCAAACTAATAATTCGAAGAGACTTGCAAAGATAACCAATCATACATAAAAGAATTCAGAGAAGATTCAAATATTATTCATAGATAGACTTGATCATAAACCCACAATTCATCGGTCTCAACAAACACACCGCAAAAAGAAGATTACATCAAATAGATCTCCACAAGAGAGGGGGAGAACATTGTATTGAGATCCAAAAAGAGAGAAGAAACCATCTAGCTACTAACTATGGACCCGTAGGTCTGAAGTAAACTACTCACACTTCATCGGAGGGGCTTGGATGATGATGTAGAAGCCCTCCGTGATCGATGCCCCCTCCGGCGGAGCTCCGGAACAGGCCCCAAGATGGGATCTCGTGGATACATAAAGTTGCGGCGGTGGAATTAGGTTTTTGGCTCCATCCCCGATCGTTCGGGGGTACGTAGGTATATATAGGAGGAAGAAGTACATTGGTGGAGCTTCAAGGGGCCCACGAGGCAGGGGGCACGCCCTAGGGGGGGCGCGCCCTCCACCCTCGTGACCGCCTCGTGGCTTTCTTGACGGAGGGTCCAAGTCTTCTGGATCTTATCTGATGAGAAAATCACGTTTCCGAAGGTTTCATTCCGAGTGGACTCCGTTTGATATTTTGTTTCTCCGAAACACTGAAATAGGCAAAAAAACAGCAATTCTGGGCTGGGCCTCCGGTTAATAGGTTAGTCCCAAAAATAATATAAAAGTGGAAAATAAAGCCCAATATAGTCCAAAACAGTAGATAATATAGCATGGAGCAATCCAAAATTATAGATACGTCGGAGACGTATCACTCCTCCCTTTCCTGGTAGGAGTAGGAGAGGGGGAAGGAAAGAGGGGGCCGGCCCCCCTTGCCCTAAACCAATTCAGTTTGGGTCTTGGGGGGCGCGCCTCACACTTCCCTTGCTGCCCTCTATTTCCACTAAGGCCCATGTAGGCCCATTAAGCCCCCCGGGGGGTTCCGGTAACCCCCGGTACTCTGTATATGTCCGAAACCTTCCGGAACCTTTCCGGTGTCCAAACATAGTCATCCAATATATCGATCTTTACGTCTCGACCATTTCAAGACTCCTTGTCATGTTCGTGATCATATCCGGGACTCCTAACTACCTTCGGTACATCAAAACACAAAAACTCATAATACCGATCGTCACTGAACTTTAAGCGTGCGGACCCTACGGGTTCGAGAACTATGCAGACATGACCGAGACACGTCTCCGGTCAGTAACCAATAGCGGAACATGGATGCTCATATTGGCTCCCACATATTCTATGAAGATCTTTATCGGTCAAACCGCATAACAACATATGTTGTTCCCTTTGTCATCGGTATGTTACTTGCCCGAGATTCGATCATCGGTATCTCAATACCTAGTTCAATCTCGTTACCGGCAAGTCTCTTTACTCGTTCCGTAATACATCATCCCGCAACTAACTTATTAGTTACAATGCTTGCAAGGCTTATAGTGATGTGCATTACCGAGTGGGCCCAGAGACACCTCACCGACAATCGGAGTGACTAATCCTAATCTCGAAATACGCCAACTCAACAAGTACCTTCGGAGACACCTATAAAGCACCTTTATAATCACTCAGTTACGTTGTGACGTTTGGTAGCACACAAAGTGCTCCTCCGGTAAACGGGAGTTGCATAATCTCATAGTCATAGGAACATGTATAAGTCATGAAGAAAGCAATAGCAACATACTAAATGATCAAGTGCTAAGCTAACGGAATGGGCCAAGTCAATCACATCATTCTCCTGATGATGTGATCACGTTAATCAAATGAAAACTCATGTCTATGGCTAGGAAACATAACCATCTTTGATCAACGAGCTAGTCAAGTAGAGGCATACTAGTGACACTCTGTTTGTCTATGTATTCACACATGTATCATGTTTCCGGTTAATACAATTCTAGCATGAATAATAAACATTTATCATGATATAAGGAAATAAATAATAACTTTATTATTGCCTCTAGGGCATATTTCCTTCAATTTGTTCTGAGGCGGATTCAGACGGAGCTGACCACTCCTATTTACCCCCCCCCCCCACCGAGGTGTTTTCTCTAACTTGGCATGATGATGTTGGTCATATCATGCATATGTTGCCTTGCAGTGCCTACTTTTGACATCATATATGTCATTTACTTAGTTTAGACATGTTTTGTAATGCCACTTGTTAGTTTATATATCATATATGTGAATTATGCAATCTCGTCTCTTTTAGCCAGCCATAATATATGTGAAATGTGCAATGTCATCCTGTTTAACCAGGCATCATATATTTGAATGATATCTTGCCAATCCTTTTCTTCATTACATTTCCATTTGCTGACAATGTTTGTACATTCAACTACTCTTCCTGTGAATCAGCCATTTGAATGGGTGATGGAAAAATCTGGAGTGAAAACAAGGTCTTCAGAGCAGACAGTGCTACCTGTCGAAGCAGATCTCTTGCTGGGTCTCGATAGCTCCTCAGAGATGGATTCAGAGGCAGATGACTAGTCCTATTCCCCCACCGAGGTGTATTCTCTAACTTGGCACGGTTATACTGCTTAGATCATGCATATGGTGTCTTGCATTGCATAGTTTAGACATCATATACACAATATTCAACACCATGTTCTTAGTTCAGACATCATATATGCAAAGGCCCTCTGCTTAGTATATAAACCACATATGTGAATTAAATCATGTGATCCTGATTACTTAGATAACATGTATGTGAATTATGTCATGTGAACATGTTTACTAAAGACATCATATAATTATCTCATGCCATCATATTTAGTTAGTCATCATATATTTGAATTATGTCATGCTATGCTATCCAGTTTAGATAAACATCATATATGTGAAATTATGTCATGTTATCCTTTTTAGTTAAATAACATACATATGAACTATTTCATGCCCTCTCTTTTTTCCACACTATCTATTGCATCTGTCTCTCATACAAGCTCTCTATATTCAACTATGTTTCCTGTTTATCAGCCATTTGAATTGGAGTAGGTGATGGCAGTATCTAGCAGCGTAAAACCACGGTCTTCAAATAAAATAGTGCTACCTCTTGGTGGAGATAGAACCCCGGTTGTACATGCACGAGAACCATCCCTACCACACATAACCCAGACTCTCACAGATTGTACCCCTACTGCGATGGACAGAGAACCAGCTTCAACAAATCTAACCCCAACCCCGGTAGATAGTAACCCAGTTCCAGTTGACACAGCACCATCTCCACCACAGAGCTTCCAAACAAGAGCGGTTAGTAAGGCAGCTCCAGTGCCCAAAGCGCCAGTACTACCACGGCGAACCCCAAATCCACCAGTTAGTACACCTATTCTTGTGGGCAAAGCACAACCAGCCATTCGTAGTTTAGCATCTATCGCATTTGATGTTGTTAAATCCTATGTGCGTACGTATCTTCCCATCATGGAAATATTATACTGAAGATGAAGGAAAATGCCAGTTGTAGGTGTTCGTCCAGGAGTTATGTGTAAGTAATGTTATTCATGGTAATTACTTTGCTTTGTCACATACATTCTACCTCCATGTTGGTTATAATACAGCAAATGTTCCCATTTTTCTCTATAGAGAAGGACCGATTTGGAAACTCAGGATGAGGTAACATGTGCTAATACATTTGCTATCTTTAAGAATGCTTGGTGGCAGTATCAAAATTACCTAAAGAAAATGTACTTCACTAGCAAAGAAACTCATCAAACTCACATCAGCGTTACACTGTTCATTATGGGCCAGTTTCACCACGGGCCTTTAATGGGCTCAGAATTACAAAGGGCCTTGTATGGGCCGAAAGACGTCATGGGCCATACATGCGCCGAAAGTTACAACGGGCTGGAATCATATTGGACGGCCCAGATGACACTACTGGGCCTAATTCGGATAGGCCATAACGGGTCATGAGTTAGCGGGCTGTAAATGTGCTATATGTGAATATGCCGTTAATAGGATTTCCGTGGGCCGGCCCGCTACCTTTTGACAAGTCAAACGGGTCGGGCTTCTCACCTGAATGGGACTTTGTTGGGCCGTGCCACGTGTTGACGTATCATAGGTGCCTCCTGTCCAATGAGTGGATGACATCTGTCCCAACGCTGAGCCGACACATGGTTCCTCTGGCCGTTGAGAATTTTACACGTGGAAAATCCCCATTAGTCCGGGTTGTTAACGGGTTATCGGATCCAAACCGGAACCCAGTAGCTTAACGGTGACCCGTTATGGTGGATGCCATGTGTCAGTTACCCTTGATGAAAGCACTTCATGACGCGCCATTTATCGTCATGGAAGTGGACACTTTCGTGATGATAATTTTGGTATTGTCATGGAACACTTCTACGACAGCACAGGTATGACTATCTTGATTCTGTCATAAAATCGTTATGGATGTATATGCATGATAGAAAACGTGACCTACTATGACAAACACGTATCATCACGGAAGTGGTATTTTTTAGTGAAAAGGATTAATTCGAAGAATGGGGTGTGGAGAAAAGAGTCAATATTTGGGTTGATCCTTGGTTTCTAAGATAAATATACAAATAGATCTCAAACAACAAGACAACAAACAAAACAAATAATTATACAGATTGCACAAATGTATCCAGGGCCGACCCTAGCATTATGGAGGCTCTAGTACGAAAGTTATGAGCCTAACAACTATAATAGAGTAATATAAATACTTTCATTGGAAAATATCGCATCATGAAAATCATTATAAAGGCATAAAACATCAAAAATAAAGTCTTAATACAACATGTATATGTGATTGTATGATACAAATGATGATTACAAGTTACTTGGGTGGGGGGGCAAATGCCCCCTGCACCTTCTGTCATGGCCTAGGGCCCTCAGTGTGGTAGTGAGCTGGTATGAGTGCAAGATAACAATTAATGAAATCCATGATGGAAAATTTGGAGAGCCATGAGATAACCATCAAGTCATGATTGATAGAAATACGAACAATTTTGTAGGTCTGAACATAAGCGGGTGATCGGTCAAACGATGGCTAATCCAACTCACAAACCACAACAAATATTTGCACAAATGTCAGTATATTCAAAAGAAGATCAGCATAGTAAGAAACTTATTATCTAGGACACATTCAGTTTTAGAGATAAAAATGTACCTTGACAAAGCCAACGGCGACAATTACCACAACCCACGAAAGCAAGTAGATTTGAAAAAAATCGTCATATGCATAAGTGCCATATACAACTGCATACTTACTGATATACAAAGAAAGTGTAAAGAGAGAAATGCTTCAATAATTCTAGAACTCGACACCGAGTGACATAGATATACATTCTCAACAATCCACCACGTTCTCAGCTCTTTTCTGGCTGCACTTCTATGCCCCCTTGGTTCATCATCTGCTTATTCCATTTTGCCTAATCATCAACATTTTTTGGCCAAATGAAACCGGAGTGACTAAAAAATGAAGGAACAAACATCCAAGTCGTCGCCATAAACCATGTTGAAGCAACCATCAAATGTAGAGCCAAAATTTTAAATTTGGGTGTATATAGCTCCAATTTTAATTTTTTTCAAGTCACCAACGCGCCTATCGACTGCTGTTGGAAATATGCCCTAGAGGCAATAATAAATTAGTTATTATTATATTTCCTTGTTCATGATAATCGTTTATTATCCATGCTAGAATTGTATTGATAGGAAACTCAGATACATGTGTGGATACATAGACAACACCATGTCCCTAGTAAGCCTCTAGTTGACTAGCTTGTTGATCAATAGATGGTTACGGTTTCCTGACCATGGACATTGGATGTCGTTGATAACGGGATCACATCATTAGGAGAATGATGTGATGGACAAGATCCAATCCTAAGCCTAGCACAAGATCGTGTAGTTCGTATGCTAAAGCTTTTCTAATGTCAAGTATCATTTCCTTAGACCATAAGATTGTGCAACTCCCGGATACCATAGGAATGCTTTGGGTGTACCAAACGTCACAACATAACTGGGTGGCTATAAAGGTGCACTGCGGGTATCTCCAAAAGTGTCTGTTGGGTTGGCACGAATCAAGACTGGGATTTGTCACTCCTTGTGACGGAGAGGTATCAGACATCATCATAATGTGCACAATGTGAACAAGGAGTTGATCACGGGGTGATGTGTTACGGAACGAGTAAAGAGACTTTCCGGTAACGAGATTGAACAAGGTATCGGGATACCGACGATCGAATCTTGGGCAAGTACTATACCGGTAGACAAATGGAATTGTATACGGGATTGATTAAATCCTTGACATCGTGGTTCATCCGATAAGATCATCGTGGAACATGTGGGAGCCAACATGGGTATCCAGATCCCGTTGTTGGTTATTGACCAGAGAGATGTCTCGGTCGTGTCTGCATGATTCCCGAGCCCGTAGGGTCTACACACTTAAGGTTCGATGACGCTAGGGTTATAGGGAAAGTATGTACGCGGTTACCGAATGTTGTTCGGAGTCCCGCATGAGATCCCGGACGTCATGAGGAGTTCCGGAATGGTCCGAAGGTCAAGATTGATATATATGAAGTGAGGATTTGGCCACCGGAAGTGTTCCGGGCATCACCGGTAATGTACAGGGACCACCGAAAGGGTCCGGGGGTCCACCGGGAGGGGCCACCAGCCCCAGAGGCTTGCGTGGGCCAATAGTGGGAAGGGACCAGCCCCTAGGTGGGCTGGGGTGCCCCCCACCAAGGCCCAAGGCGTCTCAAGAGAAGAGGGGGGCAAACCCTAGGGCAGATGGGCCCTAAGGCCCACCCCAAGTGCGCCACCCCCTCTTCCCCCTTTGGCCGCCACCCTAGATGGGATATAGGGCTGCCGCACCCCTTGGGGTGGGAACCCTAGAGGGGGCGCAGCCCCCCCTATATATAGTTGAGGTCTAGGGGCTGCCCAATAGATGAGTTATTCTCTCCTAGGCGCAGCCATACCTCTCTCCCTCCTCGTCTCTCGTAGTGCTTGGCGAAGCCCTGCTGGAGTTCCGCGCTCCTCCACCACCACCACGCCGTCGTGCTGCTGCTGGACGGAGTCTTCCCCAACCTCTCCCTCTCTCCTTGCTGGATCAAAGCATTGGAAGCCGCACCGGGCTGTACGTGTGTTGAACACGGAGGCGCCGTTGTTCGGCGCTTAGATCGGAATCGACCGCGATCTGAATCGCTGCGTGTACGACACCATCAACCCCGTTCTCTTGAACGCTTCCGCTTACCGATCTACAAGGGTATGTAGATGCAACTCCCCTTCCCCTCGTTGCTAGTCTCTCCATAGATTGATCTTGGTGACACGTAGGAAAATTTTGAATTTCTGCTAAGATCCCCGACACCTGCTTCTCTTGAAATATACATATTTATACTAAAATTTTATACTTACCATACTACCATGTTAAGAATTATAATTTTCCATTACTTATTTGGCATACTTAACAAGATAACAAAGTTAAATATTAATTGTATTAATTGTATTATTTATTATATATTGTTAATGCATATCATTGGAAAATACTCATACATTGCGCTGAATTCAATTTGTACTTTGTAAAAAATGTTTTTATTATTATTTTATGATACTTGTGTAAATCATATAGTTTATACATATCTATATATGTTAGATATCTCTAAAACATTTAGTTTAACAAATATCGTACTGGTGGTTATGCTCTTTGATTAGGAAAGGATATATGTAGAAAATTCTAGAATACAAGTTTAACCATATGTGAGGGGTTGCCTAGATATACTCGTTCTTGGAACACCCATGTACAAATTTAATCATATATTTGTTAAATCCATATGGTTTAACAAATGTACTACTCTTTTTTAAACAGAAATTATGGGTGTACATCCGTACACCCATGTACTCATCTAGCTCATCCATGTATACTGAGCACTCGTGATCTCATCAAGACATACTAAACTGTCAGAAGAAACACCAACTTAAACCCTTTGACAAAGTGACTTTGAGAGTATAGCTGATAATTATCGATGAAGCTTGCATGAAAAGCAAAAAAAACTACGTCCTGTCGACTGATATTTAGAGCCTCTATGAAGAAGGGTTTGTCCATAGGAGTGCACTTTTATTCCAAGCGAGAATGTGAAAAAAAGTAGCTTGCAGTTGCATTAGGACGAACTCACCGATGGTTGCTCGAAAACCTTTTTCAAGGCCGAGTTCTATCACCATAGGAAATATTGTAAGCAATCCAAGTTGAAGAAAAGATTGGGATGCAAGGGATCTTTCTAACAACTTCATATTCTTAGCCGTTGTTTAAGTAGGACAACTTCATGTAGACCACTAAGAACCAAATTAAGCTCACCGCGGAGAAAAATATAAACACATATTGTTCATAATCGTACAAAATATGGACTCGTTATAATAATATGACTCGTCGTTGGTGATATACTAATCCACATAAAAGATTGGATTTGACTAATGTGGAGTTACAATGCAATGGACAGGAGAAGGAGGGAGGGAGAGAACATACTAGGTTGTTGAAGTTGAACCCCACTATGATGAAATAAAATGAAAGCATCCGGGGAAGGTAAAATCCTTGCCTTAACATCTATATTTCACGGCTAATTGTATGTTCACCATCGCCATGTGCAACTTTGGCTTCAAATATTAATATCTAATTAAGGCATACATCACGCCCTTTGCCACCTTGAATGCACTCATTATAAGTTATATTTCCGCAACGCGATATGGAATTATAACCTATAAAGTTAATTTGAGGTGCAATTTCTTTTAAAATGGCATGAAGTTATTGTTTTCAACAAATAGATACTTAATTATATGAGAAAATACATCCTCACTTAAGTTTATTATTTTAGAGGTTTTGCTTATACAACCTTTTGTAAAAAAATACCCAATCAAAAATATCCGGATGATCATAGTGAAATCATACCCTGCAACCATTTTTATTTTTTTGGTACAGAAACATATTGTCGGTTCTTCAGTAATAATATGCATGGTATTTAATATGACACCGTAACATTCATAAAAAGTGAGAACACTAGAGCATAGGAAATTAGCTTGTGTAATCATAGCAAACACTATAAGATGAGGAGCATGATTTCACCTCAAGGGATTAGCGAGGAATCTCTATCCAATTGTAACAAATGATGTTTCTTGGTATGATATGAATCCGACAACTAATGAAATATTGCACATACAATAATGTCATGTTATTCAACTATACAGACAACAATAATTATGAGCACATTCTGGAAACATAACAGACCTTCAAGTGAAGATATGTTCTCCAAGCCCAAGGATTGTTGGAGATTGATCTCTAGGGTGCTTAACAAACTCTTCGAGGATATTTCTCATTTCGTAAGCTCTTTGCAGATAATTTTCTTGATAGCATTGTATGTAAATGAACATAGAGTTTGTACAGAAAACATAAACTATAGAAGATGTCTAATTCATTACTTGATCATATTAATGGTTTGAAGGGCCTCTCCTCGGGTAAATCCGACCGCAAGGCTTTGATTTTTAGGCTTCTCTTCTCCAATAATGGATGGGTCAGGCAGATTTATACGGCAAGTCTCCTATATAAACAATTAATAGTACAAGTATTTGAGGAATTCAACATAAAACAGTTCGTAAGTTGTCACAATCAAGTGCATCAATCATAATAACACATTGTATTTAATGTGATATAGTTGCATTAACAAAATAGAGAAGGGGCTCAGAAGAAATTATTCGTAGACTTATGCTAAAGTACAAGATTTCCACTTTAAGCTTCAGCTAAGATCATTACCTGGTCTAAATAATTTTCTGCTTTTATTAAGGCTAAGGAATAAGTTGTATGAATTATGTTTCCTGTTATAATTTCCTTCTCTTCATTGTAGGCAACACACAAAGATGGATACCTTCGTTGAGCACATAACAAGTGAAAATTATTAGCAAAGTTCTAGTGGAATCATTGTAGGAAATATGCCCTAGATGCAATAATAAATGCTATTACTTATCTCCATGTTCATAATTATGTTTATGTTCCATGTTATAACTACTATGGTTCTCAAGTCTGCAATAACACGAGGCTCGGAGGAAGACTCATATGCACGTGTGGAATAATAAACGGTAAGAAGTATTCCTAGTCTGGCCTCTAAGACTAGCTCAAGTGTTGCATGATGATTCTGTTTTCCTGGTCATGGGCATGTCTATGCCAGCAACTTTGAGGGTACAATGTTAAGAGAACATTTGTGTTGAATCGACCCGGATTGATGTTATGCTATGAGATTCGTTCGTCACAAGTTAATGGTACATAACACAGAGATGGTTAACGTTTGCATAATTCCTTAGACCATGAGAGTATCGAGTTTCTTCATACTTGCTTCATGAACTTTGGGGTTTGTTAAATGACTTGCATCCCCAAATACCCAATAGTTAATGTTTGCATAGTGGACAAGTCATTGATCCAGGAATAGCACACGGCAACTAGACGTTCACTCGAATATTCATTCGTGTGGGTATAGGGGTCAATATGGGTGTCCATGGTTCCGATGTTGATCATTGATCGGAAGGGGTTCCAGGTCATGTCTATACTTCGCCGAACCTATAAGGTCACACGCTTAAGGGTCATCTATCTTCTGAATACTAGACAGGGAGTCTGAGAGAAAGTCACCGGAAAAGTTTCGGAGACAATGGAAGAGTTCCGGAGAGAGAACATCAAAAGATTTCGGTAAAACCAAAAATTTGTTTCAGAATATATTATTAGGTCAAAATGGTTTCGGCACTCGCCTAAAAATTCTTAGAGGGCCCCAGAATTGGTCTTGGAACTTTTGAGAATTTTCGGAGAGAACAAACGAAAATGTTCCGGAGCTGCCGTAACCGCCGTTGTTGCTTTTCGCTGATAAAAATCACCACACCAGAAATGTTTCGGATCATTCCCAGAAGAATTTTAGAGGGTGCCGGAAATGTTCTGGGACCTTCCGGAATTTTTCAGAAAAAATGTTTCACGAAAAACATCTTGTCTCGGCACGAGGGGACAAGATCCCACGAATCGGGGGTTACATGTTTGGTGGCTTTTTGTCTAGGGAGCACCCATGTTTCTAGGAGGCATGTTGGTGGCTTGTTAGGGGGCCCCCCATGGGAGGGGGCAAGGTTGTGGCTGGCCAAGGGGGTGCCTCCATGGTGTCCCCTTGGTGCCCCACTTGAGTTATCATGTCACCCTTCATGCGGGACATGTAGCATGGGTGTTTTTGTATTTCCTCCACCACCCCACCCCTTGCCTTGGCCTATAAAAGGAGGAGAAGGGGCTGCCATTCTCCTCATCCCTTCTCACATACAAGTGCCATGTAATGATCTGGCTTCTCTCTCCCTCCCCGCGAAATAGTTTCGTAGAGCCGAAAGGCTATCTGGGTTCCGGCAGGAACTAGTTCTGGACGGCGAAGCCCTGCCGGATAGATGACACCGTATGTGTGCAACTCTGTAGAGAGATCGTAGTTTCGGTCTTAGTTCATGAGTGCCTCCCGGAGGGCTGTCCGTGTGACCGTCCGAGTTTTGAAGGTCCTCCCGAAGGGCTGTCCGAGTGACCGTTCGAGTTTCGAAGGTCCTCCCGAAGGGCTGTCCGTGACACCGTCCGAGGGGCTATTCGACCGCCTCCCAGAGGGCTGTCTGAGGAGCAGATGAGGGTATACATCCTCGCGGTTGGGAGGTTGTAAATCCTAACTGCGGGGATCTGCACCGCCGATCGTCATCGACTCTACTTCCCGCTGCTCTACGAGTCGGTAACGAAAAAGATCAAACCATGTATGCAGTCTCCATAGTGGTCCTGGGCTGGTGCGTCGGTCGGAAATTTTTTGTTTTCTACTGCGTTACCCTACAATCATTATTATGTAGGTCCATATTTTATAAAGCATACCTTGACATCAAATCTATAATGCCTTGAGCACGAGGGTTATCATAAGATTTGTGTTCCCAGACTTTGACATAAGATGACTTATGAAAATTTCATATCTGCAAGCGCGTCTTATTCAGCTGACAATGACTGGTCGTCATTGCTCTTATTTTGTCCTCCATCGATCGCTATAAGTCCTTCATATAATCTCATGTAAGGTTTTCAAAATGAGGTTGCTTTACTAGCTTGCGAAAAATATGAAGGTCGGAACTACCAAATCATCATAACGGCAAACTAATGCGATATTTCCGTACAACATAAACTAGTTGGTATATTCAACTTAATATTCAAACCATTTCAGATATGGAAATATTTCCAAATTTCTTGATGAGGAAAGGTAGTACTATGCGCACCTTGGCCATTTGTCCTGTCTAAGAAAGCTTGTAGTCTCAATTCTGTTCTGTAATACATCATTCCGCGAACTAGACATTACATAAGGTAGCCAATCAGATAATTGTTAGTCAGGGGCTTGAATGATATATAGAACTTGCAAGAAATGAAATAATTCCTTATTACCGGTTCGACTTAGCGTTTGACCTCGAAAAGAAGCCCGATATCTGATCTCTTCATTGGTCACCTCAGAACCAAGACGTTCCAAAAAAAGATATTCATCTAATAAAGGAGAGAACAAAGTTTTAGTAATAAAATGAAATCCATGCCAGCATTTGGAATAAAAGAAAATTAAAGTTACGAAACATAACTGACCTACATATATCTTCTGCATGTAAGGGCATCTCCAATGCTGACTCTGAAACCGTCTGCATTCGTTCGGATTAAGCGGACAAATCTGAACGTTCGTTCTTCCACAAACCGTAAGCAAACCGAGGGGAGGGGGAGTGCTTTGCAGCCGCCCGAACATTACCACGCACGCGTCCGACACTCTGGTCCCACCCAAAACTTTCTCACGCTCGAAGCGGTTGCCGCACATTCATGCCGCTCCAGAGCGTTAGCGCCACATTCATGCCGACTCAGAGTGGCATGTGACCTCTCACTGATGCCGGCATGAAAGTGGCGCGCCGGCTAAGAGCATTGGCCACATCGCGTCCTGTATCTGCGGGCAGATGTCGTGTCCGTTTTAGGAGTCGGCGTTGGAGATGCCCTAAAATAATAGGCCGCTGCTTGAAAATGGAATGCATAGAGATCTTCGCAGCCCCACTGGTGGTACATTCTTTCTTGTTTCGAGGGAAGCACGACGTGACAAGGGTACATTCCCCAGACTAGAAACCTTTGTGTTAGGATTAAATTATTTATGTAATTGAGGTTAATCCTCGCTTGTACATAGCACACGTACGGTTACCGATTCGACAGCCGTCACGGAGTTTTCACACATCCCACTCTCGGGTGCGTCCCTTGCATGCGTCTTCTCCCCTTGTATATAAGATGTGACTATCAATGGAATTGATGCGGTTCATTCATTCTTACTTCCGTCTCTAGACACGTTATCAGCACTTCGCTCTCCGCTGAGAGAATAAATTACCGCGGTTACGCACGAAGAACGACTCGGCGGTCCCGGCGGGGAAGCCCTCGGCGGCTCGGCGCCAACGTGGAACGGGACGACGACCATTGCCGTGCCTGGAAACCGCAACGGCCATGGCGCGAGGGCAGCCGACGCGTCACAGGGACGACGCTGGGTGGCGGTGTTGGTGCACGGCCGGCACGCAGCGACATGGCACAGGCAACGGAGAGAATAAAAGAGAAGATCAGCGGCAATTGCGACGACGAGGAAACGCAGGAGAACTGCGATCTCGTCGTTTCAAATTGCGACGACGAGGATGACCACGTCCGGCGCATGGCGGCGTGATACAGCGCGGGGCGGCGCAGTCTCGCTCTTCCCGGTGCCGCCGCGGCGCAGCCATGGGCGGCAACAACGCGAGACGCCTGGCGAGACGCGGCTGCCTGCTGCAGGAAGAGAGGCGCCAGATAAGGCATGCATGTACCAGTACAGGAATTCAATCAGGAGCGAGAATCACTTCATCGAAGATCGAATCCGGCACATGCACCTGAAGAATGGATGAAGCGTACTACAAGTAAGAACTACTACTCACGATTGATTTGTGCTTTCATGTACATGGGACGGCAGGAGCCGCAGGATCCATGGTACTTCGGCGTCGACGACCACGACGGTCTCCGTAGCAACGTAGGCGGAGGCAGACCGTGCGCCCTCAACCATGAAGACGGCAGATGACGCGGCCCGGCTCGCATCCTAGTGGTGTGGCAGACTGTGAACGGCGACAGGGCCGGCCGCGGCGTCTCTGCATCAACCAACAGCGACTGCGCACGGTTTCTGGAGTCGAGACGTGGTTCTAAGACAACACAGCACGGCGTGGTCGGCCACCGGAGCGTGGCGGCAAGTTGCGTCGGCGAAGACGATTGGCACACGGCTAAGGCCTTCTGGCCAACGCACGGGCCGGTCCACGCGCAAGGCGAGGATGGGGCCACGAGTCCACGACCTCCTGGTCCGGCTCTCCAGATCGCAGGTGGTGACTGCCAACAGCGGCGCACGCCGCAGCGGTAGTTCTGCCCGGCACAGGGCGGTGCCGTGGTGTAGCACGACGCTACGCGGTGTCGGGAGGGAAAGTGGGCTATAGCCCCATCCCTCGTTTCCGGCAGGAAATAAAGAAAAATAAATAGAAAACAAAGTGGGCTATGCCACTGGTTTGGGCTGTGCAGACTCAGCCCATGGTCTGTTTTTCTTTTCTGTTTAGCTTTTAGCTATGCAGTTTTTCTTTATACTATGTGTGTTTACAATAATTATGGTATGTTACTGTATTATAAAGCACATTCATGCATCCACATGTTTGATTAGGCAATTTTATGATTGCTACATGTTAATGATGCTTAAAAGATAATTTACTACATAGTAAATTAATTGTGCATGATGATTTCATGTTGGATATGCTAGATATATCCAAGAGAGTTTTGCTGAGTTTGCCGTAGATGGCAACAATTATCAAACATCGAACCTGATCGATGTAAAGATTAACTTGGCAACCCGGGATCTCAGTGCACACATAACCACACCTACTCAGGGGCTCCGGCTATAGTCGCTATAGCAAAGTATGTTGCATTGCACTTCACTACACCATGATCTAAAAAAAAGAGTATCCGGTACTCTAGAGCTCTTTTGAGGAGCAATATGATCAATATAGGGTGATGATGATGCGTGAAGTGCACAGGAAATGGACACTCGTCCAATTCCGTGACTTGGAGTCTATGGTAGCATGCAACTCTTATGTGCATCAGATCAAATAGTAGTTGAGATTCTACAATATTGCAGTTCTGGATGTTGATCTCATCATGTAATGCTCTTTACTTGCAAATCCTTCTATGAGGATTTGCGCTGAATAGTGTCGTCAGCGGTAAAGGAATTTTGAGTTGTGATGAGAGGCAAAATAAGAGTGGATCTGAAAAAGGGCAAAAGTCATTTCAAGGAGAATGACAAGGCCAACAACTCTGATGGTTGCTATAGGTGTGGTTGTATAACTCGTTCAATTGCAAGAAAATGTGATACCTCCAAGCATTTGGTAGATAAATACATGCAATGAATTGCAAGGGCAATTGGCTCATGGAAACCAGTGTGAAGCTTGCTTCACTAGACATAACAATAATTTCCCGATGGTTGAAAGTTCCTAGACGTACCTCGGGATGTGGGAACCAAGAGCATGCTCGGCAAAAGGAAGGTCCACTACTTAGTATCGATGACATGCTAATGGACTTCACTACCAGTGATATACAATGTGTGTATTTCTATATGAGTTCAATCATATCTTGAAATTGGTTTCTTTCTCTATAGAAGCCTAATGGAATAATCCAGTTGAGAAGAAAATGTGTTAGTAGAAACTAGGTCTACTAACATGATACTAAGGGAGATTAAGTATTTCCATACTCTTGAGAAGAGTAGTGGAAGTGTCATGACAATTGCTTGTCATGATGTGGTAATTGTTGGTTTTGGTCAAGTCGCAATTGCACTCCCTATATGGGTACTACATGGTAATCATGGATGTTATCTAGATTCTACTCGTACCTGGCTGAGTTCTAAGGATATCTGCATTGGTTTCTATGTTGAAACTCGTGAAGTGAGTGAGGTTGGAAGCCTACTCATGACTCGGCTAAAGGGATCTGAATGAAATCCTAGAGTAAATGCTTCCCTATATTGTGGATTGTATTATACATACATTAAATTGGATACGCATTGGCGTATAAGATAATTCTCTAGAATCTTGAGAAGTTCAAAATATGGCATGATTGCCTGGGTCATCCTATTATTGGAAGGATGAGAAAATTATCGACGATTCAATTGGACACAGTCTAATGGTGTGAATTTTCCAAATTCATTTAATTGTGTATACACAATGTGTGCAAACTGGAAACTGATCGCAAGGCCATCTTATCTCATGAAAAGAGGATGAGCCACTAGATTTCCTTGGATAGGAGATATATATGTGATCCAATTCAACCGTTATATGGAATACTCACATATTTCATAGTGCTTTTGGATGCATTAGTGAGATGATCCAATGTGTGTCTTACTCCCATAAGGAACCCTGCTTTTACAAAGCTTATTGCTCAAATCATTAATTTGAGAGCAAATCATCCTGCGCACGGGACAAAATCCATCAGAATGAATAATGCTGCGAAATTTAGTTCGTGAGCATTTCATGATTACTGCCTAGACTGGGGCATAACTGGGGAGCATATTGGTACTTTGTGTACATACCCAGATTGGTTTTGTGGAATCACTTGTCAAGACGACAAGTTGATATCAAGATTGCTCCTACAGAATTGTAATCTCCCAACATCTAGTTGGGGACATTGCAGTTTTATGTACTGCATATACAAATTGGATGAACTGCATATTATATGGTCCCCCCGTTGCAGTTAGTACGTGGAAATGAGTAAGTATTTCCCATCTGCGATAAACCGGTTGTGTTGGATACATACCGATTTCACCACCACAGCGTACATATATGAGCCCTCATAGAGAAATGGGGATCTATGTGAGGTACAATTCTCCGTAAATCGTAAAGTACCTGAAGTCCTTAGAAGGGGACTTGTTTATGGCCTGATACGCTGGATGTATTTTGATGAGGACATTTTCCCGGCATTAGGGGGAGATAATAACCACATTGAATGCCGGGAAATAGAATGAGATGTGAATAGACATATTGTCCTTAGTTCCACGTATGAATGAGTCTGGACTGGAGGTTCAGAAGATTATCAATTTGCAAAGTATCGCAAATAATCTGCCAATTGCATTTACTAAGTATATAGGTGTCACAAAGTAAAATGTTCCCATAGTGAATGTGTCAGAGAGAGTGGATGTGACCCATAGGTCCACTCGGCCACCGACGAGGGGGAGGAATCTGGACACAAGAGGACAAGGCTTCATGGAAGCGTCCAAGGGGAATGAGGAATCCTCAAACAGTAAATGCAGGTCAACATCATGTTGATATTCAACCAAGGGTTGAAGGACACCTGAAGGATGTTGGACACATCCAGGACCCAACATGAGTGTGCACACAATTTTTTGTGTTGGGTCATTGGAAGACCTTGACTCAACTGTTGTCGGAAATCACAAAGAGTCAAAAGGTAATGATAAAATCTCCACTATGGATATGGATTCGGGAGAATCATATAATAAAGACTACATTGTGTCGACATTTTTTTATCCTCATGAACTGCAGAAGACCTTGGATTGGATCTAGAATCTAAGTCCATGCATGGCTGAGTGTCTAAAACGCTCTAGTTGATCCAAAGGAAGGCAACAATTGAGGATGCACTCGCTCTCAAGAAGAGGGGGTATTGACCTGATTAGTAATACCCACTCCTCTGAATTTGTTCCCTGGGGGAGCAAATGGGTTTTTGTTCATGTGAGGAACAAAAACAATGAGGTGGTGAGACATGAAGCGAGGCTTGTAGCACATGGGTTCACGCAGAGACCCTTCATTGTTTAAGATGAAACATGTTCTCTTGTTATGAGTGGATTAACGTTCCGATATTTCACATCACTGGCAGTAAATAATGAATTTGTATATCCAACTAATGAATGTTGTGACTGAATAATTGTATGAGTCACTTGATTCAGATATCTCTATGATAATTCCGAAGGAATGAAAATTCTGAATTTAATCGCAACATGTGTTGTGTAAAGCTTCAGAAGTCATTATGACTTGAAGTAGTCGGAAATGATGTGGTAGAACCGACTGAGTGAGTTCCTTTATTAGAAGGTTACTCAAACATTGATGATTGTTCATGTATGTTCATCATGAAATTCAAAGAGGGATTTTGTACTATTTCTGTGTAAATTGATGATCTAGTATCATTGGAGCTACACGAGAGGTACATGATACAATCATATCATCTTAAGACGGAGTGTAAGATGTAAGATTTGGTTGAGACCAAACTTTGCTTGAATTTGGAACTTGAGCGTATTCCTTCGGGAATACTTGTTCACTAGTCTACATATATCCAAAAGATTGTTGAAAGTTCAATATGGATAAGTCATATCCATTAAAGAACTATGGTTTGAGATCTCTGAATTACTAGAGATAAGGACCCATTAAGTCCTAACGACAGTGATGAAGAGATATTTGGACGTGAGTTTCCATATCACGGTGCAATGAGAGCACTGATGTATCTAGCAAACTGCACCAGGCCTGACATGTCATTGGCAGTGAATTTATTGGCTAGATACAATGTATCACTGATTAAAAGGCATTGGGTTGGTGTGAAGAATATTTTCGGATATCTTCTAGACACTAAAATCTTGGTTTGTTTTATGAGAAAACTCAAGATATGACCATTGTTGGATATCGTGATGCTGGGCATATATCATATCCCCATAATCCAAGATCACAAACTGGTTTTGTCTTCTCGAATGGAGGTACGACCTTCTCTTGGAAGTCGAGAAGAAAAACTTTAGTGGTTGCATCCACTAATCATTCTGAATGTATGAAGCAACATCTGAATCTATTTGGCTTCACAGAATGATGAACTTTGTTGAAAGTTCGGGCGAGTTTGATTGATAGGACTCACCCACCATTATCCATGAAGATAATGTTATTTGTATTACATATATGCAGACAGGTTATAAGGAGCAATATTGCAAAGTATATTACTCTGAAAGTATTTTTCTTCCTCGTGAGTTGAAAAGTGGGAAGATAAATATTTTGAAAGCAAAGTCATATGTGATGTGTGATATGTTCACAAAGTCTTTACCAAGTTCTTCATTCCAGAAATATGTTGTTGGAATTGGTATGAGATGACTTTGTTATTTGCAAGTTTCAGGGGGGAGTGTACTCCTGAACAATAACCTGTTCGAGATCTCTGGATTTTTGATATTGCACTCTTTTCCTTTATGTGTTTTTCCTATATGGTTTCTCATAGAAGGTTTTTAATGAGGCAATAGTAATACAAACATTGTAATGTGCCATTTTCTCCTTATTTTCCCACTGGGTTTTTGGAATGAGTTTTTCATGGCATATTGTATATTTCTTCTTAATTTTTCCTGTAGGGTTTTTGAAGGGGATAATTCCAAGGATGATCAGTCACAAGGATAAACAAGGATTAGGGGAAGTGTTAGGATTAAATTATTTATGTAACTGAGGTTAATCCTCGCTTGTACATAGCGCACGTACGGTTACCGATTCGGCAGCCGTCACGGCGTTTCCACACATCCCACTCTCGGGCGCGTCCCTTGCATGCGTCCTCTTCCCTTGTATATAAGATGTGAATATCAATGGAATTGATGCGGTTCATTCATTCTTACTTCTGTCTCTAAACACTTTGCATGTTGATCAATCAATAAAACAATACCCCCAACTTGACAAGTGGTGGTAGTAAACGAAGAACTATTTGATCAACGGTGGCTCCTGATCGTGAGTTTGATCCCATAAACGGCAAAAGAGTATGTGGAAAACCAAAATCCACGTGAACCATTTTGTGCGTCAATCAGTAGAGACTACTCCCTCCGTTTCAAAATAAATGATTCAACTTTGTATTAACATAAAGTTGGGTCATCTATTTGAAACGGAGGGAATACTAGACTAGAGATAGCCCCAAAGTCCAAAGTAAACGCCTCCTTCCCCCTGGTTTCGTTTCGTCTAACTCTCACATGCAGCCATGCAGGATGGATGCAGCGTACCGGCCAAAGCACGCGCCGCGCACGTGACCGCGTCGACGTAATTGGCGCTCTTTTCCCCCCTTCGGACAATAACGGCCTTTATTAGGAGTACTACGTCGGAAAAACAAAGAAAAAATCAAAATCAAATCCCTAGTGCGGCGGCGTCGGCGGCGCCTCCAAATGGCATGGCAATGGCAGGGCCGTAATTAGCGCCCTCCGCCCTGGCCGTTTCCGTTTCCGCGCGTATCCCACTACGCTACGCGCCTCGCGTCGTCGCCGTCGCCCTCACGCGTCCTCCTCCCCGCCTTCCTCACTGCCCCATTCACTTCCCAACCGAGCTCCATTAATGGCGCCTCCCCTCATCTAGCCATATTATATCATATCATGGTACCGGGACGACCAGCTGGGGCACCACTCGGAACCCAGCGCCACTAGTTCGTCCAGGTCGAGGTCCTCGGACCGGGACTTGGACTGCTCGAGCCCCCCGCGCCACATGGGCTACCAACCAAAGCACGGCGGCGCCGCCTCCGGGGCCGCGGGCGGTGGTGGTGGAGCTGCCGGTTCCGGTGACCACCTCCCGCGCCTGCACAGCCCCCGCGTCGCCGGAGGCGGGTACATGACCCGCCGCGCCAACTCCTTCAAGCGCTGCCCCGGCGGCGAGATCGAGCTCCAGATCAGCGGCTCCCCGCGCTCGCCGCGGACCGACGGCCTGGGCAGCCCGCCCAAGGACGCGGCGGAGGCCTCCTCCTCCTCCAGCGCCTCCCCCGGCGGCCTCCACCACCAGCAGCAGCTCCGGTTCCGCCTCTTCAAGCGCCCGGGCGCCGGCGGGGGCGCCGGCGACGTCGTGCTGGGGCTGGGGATCCGGGAGAGGAGGAAGCTCGGCAACCTGCTCTTCTTCGCCTTCTGCGGCGTTTGCCTGCTTCTCGGCGTCGTCAAGATCTGGGCCGGCGGCCGGTCAGCGCTACCAGCTGGCGATGATTTGCAGGTATGTATGGAAGCTACAAATTGCATTCTTGTTTGGACTTCTCGCTGCCACTCGGGAATGTTCCTTCCGTGGGATCAATCAACGGACCTGGTGTTCGAACAAGTCTACATTTTTCTTCTTCTTTTGCACTGAGAATGTGTTTCCTTGCTACTTCTTTGTTCTTATCACGAACACATTTTTTTACGAAGAGTTGCGAAGATATAACGTTTCCCGTCTTGTAGTAATGATCTTGATTATGAAGTATGAACTGAGATGTTACGAGGACTAGCTAGAGTAATGGAAATCATGTTAAATTGTTAACTGTCTAGATTCACCGGTCACTCTTACATAATAACCTTTTTTTTTCATGATCAATCATTGGCATTCTAAATTTAACATGCAATTTTGCCCAGTTCTCTACCATTTTTGTTGTTGTTCTGGACAAGTCAAACAAGAATTGAAAAAGAAATCTGATGGAATCTGATTCTCATTGTTAAAAGTAGTAAGAATCTGGGCATGTTTTAGCATAATGTAATGTGATGCTTATGCAATTGGTCTGCTTGAAAACTGCTAGGCTGGGTTTATTGTATTCTGTTGGACCTGGACAGCTAGAGTTTAATGTCCGGCCATCTTTCCTCGGCTTAAGTGTTGGATGAACTGGTCGGTGCATGCAATCAATGTGTTCTAGGCTTTGTAGCTCTATTTGGAACTTCTTAAGCAAGGATCTTTTAGCAGAAGCTTAGCATTTTTAGGACGTTTCCTCGTTTGTTGGAGGTTTTTTAGTCCCTTTCCAGTTCGTTTACTATTAAAGCACTTGTTACTTTTGGCGCTTGTAGCTGTTGGCAGTTGGTTGTTATAGGCTTTATGATCTTGTGGTCTATCCAAGTTGGGCAGAATATTCTTTATGTCCATAAGAACTTTGGAAGTATGTCTTACTGTCGTCTTCCATGGAGTATATTGTACTAGTAGGTATCCTTAGTTGGGCTTTTTCAGATCAATAGTCATCTTTAATTTAGGACTTCATTGGTGAAAATAAAATCTTCCGACTTCAACATTTCCTTCTAACAAATAGCCCTTGTTCTATATAGTGAGTGCTTTGGCGATGCAAATTTTAGGAAAACTAGTTTGATAAGGTATCTTTTAGTGTCCGTAACTCCGTACCCTAGACGCCTCGACAAAATTAGCTTCTAACTTGTTATATATAGTATCTATTCAAAGTGCAGATATACTGCATGGATGATTAAGGTGTCACAACATTTAAATATTCCATTACCACTATATAAAAATAGCATTGAAACTAATGCTAATAGCATGAAATTGCGCACAACCACAGCTGGGCAATTTTTTAAATTGGTAGAATCAAGGAATATCGAGTTGAAAATTGCATCAGGTTTCTTAACGCTAATAATCTTCTCATCCAGGTCTCTAACCAACCAGAACTAGATGGACAGATAACTCCTTTATTGTTCATAGAAAAACGTTGTACAGCTGATCTTTTACACTAAATGTCCGTCTTTATGTCAAAAGTTGGCAATTCGTCACCTAGTCTTGATTACATTCATATTAGTAGTACCTGAGATGTTGCAAGCTGATGACAAATTCAGTATGTGCACAAATTGAAAGTACTGATTGTACACTTACATGGCTTCACTGTAGTTCAAAATCTGCATCATAGTATTAGCTGGGCGTAGTTATAGTTATGAATATGATGAGCTTATTTGATTGTCTCAACATCACATGAAGTTTATATTAATGAACGAAACTCTCTGGTATCCCAAGTTATTGATTTGATCAACAACTCTACGCCATAATATTTAGAGAAGAAAATATTTGGTATTACGATCTAAATTGTCATCATCTGCACATGTTTCTAGGATCTCTCTGTCTCCTTCTCCAGTGATAAAGGGCATCAAGTTAATCACTTTGGATATATGGGAGGGAAAGAGAGTGACAGGATGTTGATGACGGTGGAATCTAGCATTGGTGAAAGACAAAGCAGTGTGGTTGAGGCTAGTAATATATCGCTGCTAAACCTGTTCCTTTGTTCGATACATTAATTAGTGAAAGTAACCTTTTTTTTGCTTGTTTGTGCTTCATATAGGCATCTGATGTCTGGTCTCAGCCAAGCAATGAAAATTTCAGACAATGCATTGTTTCAAACTCTCATAAAAGTAAGTTGGTTTATATCTCATAAACACATTTTTTTCTCTTCCTTATATGCATTTCTTAACATGATATGGTCACATGTTCTTAATTTGTAGAGCAAGATTCTCGCAGTAATGGCTACATTCTCATAAACGCAAATGGTGGTCTGAATCAAATGCGATTTGGGGTGTGATTACTATCATTTACAATAATTTTTGTGCAGCCATTAGTATTCTTTGCCATGGTATCTGAGTCTCTTTTACATCTCAGATATGTGACATGGTTGCTGTTGCTAAGATTTTGAAGGCAACACTGGTTCTACCTTCACTTGATCATACATCCTACTGGGCAGATGACAGGTTGGCCCCTTTAACCTTAACTGTTCATTCCTAATCGGCTAATCCCCTATATCTTGTTAATCAATGCACTCATATATCCCTTTCATCCATTTTTTAGTGAATTTAAGGATCTTTTCAATTGGAGACACTTCATTGAATCACTGAAAGAAGACATTGATATTGTTGAAACACTACCTCCTGCATACAAGCATATAGAGCCTCTGGCCAAAGCTCCGATATCCTGGTCAAAGGTTAAAAACTAGACTTTTTTTAATCTACATTTACATCGATATATGGTGGAAAGGCTCACTAAGTATTTTATCCTGGCAGGTGAATTATTACAGAGATGAAATACTCCCTCTCTTGAAGAAACACAGAGTCATTTACTTCACACATACAGATTCTCGCTTAGCAAATAACGACCTTCCTAGTTATATTCAGAAGCTAAGATGCCGAGTTAACTACAGATCTTTGAAGTATTCTCATACGATCGAAGATCTTGGTGCTACCTTAGTTTCGAGGATGCGCCAGGATGGAAGCCCATATCTTGCTCTTCATCTAAGGCAAGCTCTATGCTCCTACATTCATCTCAGGATGCTTCTGTCTGCACAATTTTTTTCCTCACTTTGTATACTTACCAACATTCTTCTAGTATTTTGGCATCTTGATTACCGCAATTTGTGTTGTAGCTTTGATTTATCATTTCCATCAGACCATGAAATGAAATCTTGGTTTACCTGTCTCCAAAATATACATGCAGCTGGAATTGGCTTGAACATATTAGTTTTCTGTCGGCATATTATGCAAGTCAACTGTTATGTCCGTGCTAGCACAGGTGAATCTATTAGGGCCTGTCTGTTGATCTTGCCAGTAAAGATAGGTGATTTCATGAACCCTGAATTGAAGTGAGTCTCATTTTAGTGATGTTTTATTGATAAATAGAGTGCCTATGTACATCACTGGTGAATGATCTAGGTGTGCTAGTTGGCACACATTTCACAAAATCATCTTGTGAAGAAGTTCTGGATTGCTTCAAATCATTAGGTTTATTGAGAAGTTCTACTATTGAGTTTTTGGAACTACAGCAGCAAACAATGCCACAGAACTGTGGCGCCAACATTCCAGAAGTTGTTGAGCTATGTTGTAGCCCAGCAGACCCTTTCTTGGAATCTTTTATAACATTTTAATGATTTACTGAACTCTCTCTAGATGCACCAGCTAAAACACTTAGAAGTGAGAAGCCATGTAGTACATACTGTGACATTTACTTCCACGAAAATAAAATGGGCTAACATTTATGTTGTTAGTTGTTCTTTTATGTACTTGAAACATGAGGGGGGCTTTCTTTAACAAATTAACAACTATGTTTTGCAGGTATGAGAAGGATATGCTAGCTTTTACTGGTTGCAGCCATGGCTTGACATCGGATGAGGAAGAGGAGTTACGTAAGATGCGTTATGAGGTCAGTCATTGGAAAGAGAAAGACATTAACGGAACCGAGAGAAGAAGTATTGGTGGCTGTCCTTTGACTCCACAGGAAACTTCACTCCTGTTGAAAGGATTGGGTTTCACACGGAACACCAGAATTTACTTAGTTGCAGGAGAAGCCTTTGGCAATGGAAGCATGCAAGCGCTGCTGGACGATTTTCCCTATATCTATTCTCATTCTACCCTTGCAACAGAAGAGGAACTTGAGCCCTTCAAAAATCATCAAAACATGCTTGCTGGTCTTGACTATATTGTAGCTCTCCAGAGTGATGTCTTCATGTACACATACGATGGAAATATGGCTAAAGCTGTGCAAGGCCATAGGCGTTTCGAGGACTTCAGGAAGACAATTAACCCAGATAGGTAACACCTTTCCCTTGTTAGAAGTACTATATGTGTATGGTCATTTTACTTCTACACCCAATGACCCAAGAGGCAGTAACCCAATTTACAAGTACATATGTTCTCCTTTTTCTTTCTGAATGTAAAAGTTCTCCTGCAGGATTGATTTTGTGAACCTGGTAGATGAATTTGATGAAGGAAGGATCCCTTGGGAGGAATTCAGTTCAGAAGTGAAAAGGTTGCACAAAGATAGAACAGGAGCTCCATATTTCAGGGAGCCTGGAGAGTTTCCGAAGCTGGAGGAGTCTTTCTTTGCAAACCCCTTGCCTGGCTGTATATGTGAGAAACATGGTGACCAATGAACAAGTACCCAGCCCAATTGATGCTTCTTTGACAAGCTGTGCTAGCAGAGGATATAGGCCCTCTGCTTTCCTGCCAGCTGCAGCATGCACAGTTTGTTCGTCCCTGATCATTTGTAGTCGAGACACGAGCGTTTGCGCCTACATTTTCAAGGGCATCCCCTGAAGTTCAGTGCAAGAAAATTTTGACAGGCGATCAACATATTCAAGCGATTGGTGGTGGTAAACTAATTTTCATACGACCAAAGCACGTGGGGGTGAGGCATGTCGCAGCGATCTGAAGCAGTATATAAGAAGTAACTACGAGTTGGTGGAGTACGTGTAGGTATCCCTGGTATATGTTCTTTTCTTTGTTGCACTTATATTGTGCCGATTACTGCTGTTGCTGCTAAGTACGAGTAGTATTTTGTGTAGACAACATTGGATGTATGCGGTTGTTCAAAATGTGGGTAACCTTTTGCCCCTACCTGTACAACTGGAAATTTTGCCACTTGTATTTTGTTCAGTATATGAAGAAATATACAATGGAGAGGCTCACATCGAATACTACTTATCCTGTTTCTGTACCGATTCTTCAAGAACTCATGCTCATTAGCAGCTGTACATTATGGATCTCCTGGAGGCTAGAATTGCCTTTATGCAACCGTAATTCACCCCTGAACTTATGCTCCTCGCGCCGATTTCAGTTGCTCACTAACTTCAGCATGATGGGTATTTCTTCACAGAGGCTGTGGAAGAAACATTGAGGTTCCAGAATTATGTGCTGTGAGCTTGTGAAGCGGTCTGCCTCTTTCAAGTCACATGATGTAAAGCAAATTTACATCAAGTACATATGATGGTCCGCTCCTCTCCCACCTGGTTGGTGTAGTTACCGAGGTGCATAACCTGAGTTGAATTGGAAGGTGCATAACCTGAGTTTATCTTTTGTGACTTCACAGTGTCTACGTGAAAATCTAAATTTCATTCCTCAAAAAGGGAACAAAAAAACATTCATAAAGGCAAAGATCTTCACTCCAACTTGAGTTTTCACATGAGGCATGTTTTGTAATACCTTAGGTGATTCAGATTTGGCTAAACATACACACGTTGGTGACTGTCTGAGAACATGATTAGATTTTGTGGTGATTTTACCTCCTTCATTTTCTAGTGTTCGCAAAGCATAACTAAAACTTGAGAGAGAGAGCTTTACTAATCTATCTTCTCTTAAAGGATTAAGACCTCCCAAGGAAGAACCCTATGGATTTCATGACCTCTATCTATCCTTGAGATTTGAGGACGAATACCACCAAGACCTCCATCACTCCTAGAGATTTGGGCAAGAACTACCTGCTATTTACCTTTATTTCCTTTGTTGTTTTTGGATCTAAGACGCACCTCTTAGATTGAATTGGGTTTTGAGGAGTAATTGGTATGGATCTTGTTGAGTGATTTACTCTTATATTTTCCCTTTGATTGCCCTTGATCCTTGTGTTTCTTCTCAAAACACCTCCAATTCATGAAGATTGGACCACCTTTGCGGCTTGCCCCTTATCAGTGTGCCAACAAGCGAGACTTGGCAGAGGGTTTTCAGTGAACTTCAGATCAATGTTATCTGCACCACACCGATTGACACGCTCGAGAAATGGTGGCTTACTGCTCACAAGAATTTTCAATAAAAGGACAAAAGGAGCTTCAACTCATTGGTGATTCTCATCCCTTGGCACCTTTGGAAATAAAGAAACGATCGAGTCTTCACCGACCCCAGGCACTCTACTGAGTGGGCATATTGGAATTAGGCAGATTTGTTATAAGATGGTTATAGTTTAGAGTGTTGGTGGGGTCTGTGTTGTGCTAAACACACACATTTCAGCGTAAGGGTGTTGTAAAACTATTTCTGCCTACGGTACACCTTTGGCGTACTCTCTAAAGCTGTGTTCAGTTGACAGGTATTTGAAGGGGGATTGGCCGGGATTGAGTGGATTTAATCCCCTACAACTTACAAATTAATGAAATGGTGCATATTCTCGAGCTAGAAAAACGTGAGTGAACATATAAATATGCTAGTCATTCTCCAAACAAGAAAGAAAAACATGCATATTTTCCATGATTTATTCACATCTTCACTAACATACATAATCTGACATTACTAATTATTCATTGTAGCTGTGATTGTAGAAGTACAGGTTCTGCTGACCCAATATGGTTGCCTACTACACCTCAGCAGTCTACTTTGACTTTGTTATCCAATTCAGTGAATTCTTCAAAATATGCCTTGAGGTGTTCATATGAGTAGTTGACGTCGTCAACGGCGCACATCTCCCTGATGCTGTGCATAGACAATTGTGGTGCTCCAATATCCACAGTACGAATACCAACACCGCTGGCGAGTATTGGCCCGATTGTTGACCCACAAGCCATGTCGTTGCGAACAACAAAATCCTGCAAAAATAAAGTCGTTTTCATAGATGAAAAAAGTAAGATGTAATCAGGTACCAAGATCGGCGATTGGCTAATGATCTGGAACCACCCACCAGTCCAAGAGCTTATCTAATAAGTTGTATTTTTACTTCTTTCTCTAGATGTCGATGCAGCCTAATATCTTTGACTATTGCTTATTCTAAATATGCTACAGAAATTATTTGTATAGTCATATGGGATAGAGGTACTTCTAATACACAAATCAAAGTATTATGTAAATTAGGTTAAAGTTTTAAAACATAGACAATATGATTGCTAAAATGATACGTGTCTTCGTGGAGCTGCCCAGGATATATGTTTGGTGGAGCTAAAACGACATGTATCTTGGTGGAGCTGCCTAGTATATATGTTTGGTGGAGCTCAAAGCAATGCTTTACTGGGCAAACTTGCTCATACGAATTGGCTCTCCTAATAAGTAGAAAACATTTTATTATTCCTCCTTTTTTTTCCACGTGGTCCACTAGATAGTACTCCCATTGTTCCAAATTAATTGAAATTCTAGCTTTGTCCTAAGTCACATTTCTTTAAGTTTGACCAGGCCTATAGAGAAATATATCAGCATCTACAATGCCAATTAACTTGATTAGACTCATCATAAAATATACTCCTCCCAAAATAAGTGTCTCAACTTTGTACTAACTCTAGTATAAAGTTGTACTAAGTTTGAGACACTTATTTTGGGGCGGAGGAAGTATATTGTTGTTGTTGTTGTCGGCATGAAAACAACATAAGAGTAGGGGGTATCTTGTCGTTAGTACTCTTATTTTGCAATCACAAAATCAAGTATAAGTTGAGAAGGGCAATTATGGCAAGCTAATCCACAATTGTAATAGGGGTTCCTCCTTTTTATATGTACTAACCTGGATAGGTAACTGGTGCCTCTCAGCAATTTCTCGGAAAATAAAAGCTGTCACGGCATTTGTAGCATATCGTTGATTAGCATTGTGCTTAATCACAAGTCCACCATGCAACTTTGGCTGGTGGTTCTCCTCGTGCTTTTCCTGGAAAGATAGATCATTTTCTATCAGAATATTACTGCATACCTGTGAACCCATAAACTGATCCAAAAATACTATTATTACCATATAATTGGGGTGCAAGGCATGAGCCATATCTGCAGATACAAGGAAACTCCTTTGAATAGCCTTTTCTAGCAACTAAAAAAAATGAAAGCAGATAGTCAGAATATGGAACTCAACTTGGAGCAATAAACTACACACAATCTGGCATAAATCATTTAAAGTGAAGTTGAATCATAAAAGAAATGTGTATACCTGAGCAGGGAAGGTACTTTTTTTACGAATGAAGAGTTATGGACAAATTAACTTAAAATTGAATTCCATTAAGGGTGTGCAATAACTGTTATAATAATTTTAAATAAATGAATATTATAGGTCGTGCCATGGATGGTTAGCAGATAAGCAGAAACAAAATGATGACATAAAATCAGGTAATGTGAAAAATCAAATCCAATAGCCAGCTGAAATAAAGTCAGTGGATTGGGTGCTGGGTGAAGGAAATTAGTTTTGTACCTTGGAATTTGAATGGTTAAAGCAGCATGTGATTCTTGTTAAAGCATCCAGCATTGCAGGCGAACCAGCTCCCTGAGCCGAATCAGAACCAACCTCCTCATGATCAAATAGAGCCACCATCCTGACGCCAGATTCATGATCAAGAGAGTGGTCGGTAGAAGTTGACTCCACCAGGGCCTGAAAAAGTATTGGACAACTCGTTATATCGGGACTTTGTTGCAAAATAAGGACAGTAATACGTATTTGTTAGAAACTGAAGTGTGTTAGCTTCATTGACCAACTACACTTTGTATATTATTAGAATCATAGGGATCATACGCATGTCGTGGAACAATTAATCATAAAGAACAACCAAATTATAATATCAAAATTATAATTAGTAGTAATCAACTCTTATCACAACCAGGATTGCAATTCTTGACAAGGGGGTTTCTGTGTGGTCAAATCACGAACAAATCAAAGGTGGTATATGAGGGAATGTAGAAGCAATGGGTACAATCATCCATGAGAAAATGAGCTATTGTAGGGAGTACGAGTATCCAAATCCAGCAACACTATAAGCTTCATAAAGTGTTGTTTGGGCCTTTGAGGCGTTTTCCCCATTTTCTCCTAAATTGCAGAATCCACACATTTTTGTGTTGTAACATCCTAGGTTTGGGTGTGTGTGACCATCACCTATAAGCAAGATAAAGACTTGGTGTGTTTCAACATGGATCTTTTGCTTCTTATTTGGATTTTGTTGCCTAAACAAGTAAAATTCTGCAAAGGCAAACTTGGTAACTTAAAAATCTTTAAAAATCACCTGAGTTCATAAAAGGGCATCTTGGACCATGTAATATTTTTTCTGAGATAATTGGTGGCCCAAGACTAACTCAAAATGTTATTAGCACATAAACCCTAAAAACAAGGGTATGTTATTAGCACAAAAATCCTAGAAAATAAATCTTAGCTTAGTTTGGATTCCCCAAAGCCATCTAGGCCAAAAACTCACCAAGTCCCTTCTCAAAAAGTTTGAAATCTGGTCAAACCAGTTTTGGCTCGAACTTTGACCAAATCTTCTGAAAAATACCAGTATGAACCAGGAACCTCCTAGACATCAAGTTCAAGCCAGTAACTTAGCCCGCAACCCCCTACACAAGTTCAAACCAGGAAGTTGCCAACCATGCACTTCCCAGATTCATACCTTATGTTTGAATTTGAACTCAAACCCATTCGACCAAACCAGCAACAAATTAGCTTCTAGAAGCTTGGCTCTGGCAAGTATGGGACCCGCATCTAATAGTGAATCGAGCCACAGGGCCACACCAAATGCTCCACGGCGCAGGCGGAGCTCACGCATGCCGAGGCCACGAGCAGGCGCTCGACCCAATTCACGTGCCTGCAGCACCAGAGGAGGCCGTTGAAGCCCCCTGTCCCCATCCTAACACACAGAGGACCAGCCAAACGACGAGGAGCTTTTTCCCCTGGCACCAGCCCATGTGGTAACTGTCCAACCAGAGCGCTCTGTCGCATGTTGCAGTCGGTGCAAAATCGCACCCGCCAGCCGAGAGGATCTCTCCCTCATGTCGTCCTTATTTCCCCCTGCGTCAGCCAAGCCTCAGCTCGCTCCCCTCTCTTCTCTCCCCTACAAACCCACGGAGAGAGCCTTGCCAACGAGCTGGCTGGAATTCATGAGGCCCCGCTCGACAGACTCTCTTTCACTTCTACCTGCACAAGAGCACCCCCTACTCTTATAAAAG
>NC_041388.1:368606595-368642294 GCF_002162155.2 Triticum dicoccoides | reverse complement strand
CTCTCCAGGATCTCCTGTGATGCCGATCTCCTAGCTATCGTGCCCCGTGCCCTCATAGATGTCGTGATCTCTGAAAATCCCTAATGCTTTGATCGTCATAGCTTTCATTGGACTTTTGTATGCCTTTGTTGGCTTTTGGGTTAGGTTTTTTGTTTTGGCATTTGTTTGCCTGATACTACTGGTACCTGTTCTCGCTGTATGGACCTGCTGGCAGGCTTCGTTTCTGAGTAAATGGAGCATGGGAGCTCTTTCCCTGTTGGTCTAAAAATAAGGTAGCCCTGCTCACCCCCCAAACTAGGGCACCCAAATTATAGCCTCCCCGTCGCCCCTTGCACAACAACCAGACATCATCCATGGAGAGCTACCTCCAACCACTCAGAGCGCCACCCAAGCACCCCCCACCACCTTTGCACACCCCCAATTGACTCCCAGCCGAAGGACAACCCCTGGGAGCCCGTCTTCCTCGACTCGGGCAGCACACTCCGTCGCACTGCTGGGAGGTTGCTCCGCCCGATACGGTAAGCCCGCATCTGATTCCTTCCGAGTCCTAGCCCCTTCAACCCTTTCTAAACCAACGTCATACTCTTTTCCAGCAGTCGCGAGGCAGAGCGAGGCCAGCAACTCCACATCTAGGTCAGTCACATGGGCTGGGCCTTATGGGACAAGTGGAGATGGGCCAGGCCCATACCGGTTCAACAGAGAGAGACATGTATGCAAAAATATTTGAAATAGTGTGAGATGAAAAGAATTTTAGTACTTTCAAAACATGTGGAATATGCAAATATGGTCTCCATAGTCTACATGCAAAAACTTAAATGGAGAAACAAACCTTCAGTGAACAAAATGACATGCAAAGGTTGTCAAGCCTTCCCGAAAAGATGAATTCTTTCATGGCACCTGCTACAACGCTTGGTTGGGTATCACACAGCTGCAGCTCGAAATCACAGATCTCATCAACTTCACAATTAGCCTCTTTAGCAATCAACTGCAAAAAAATGAAAGCAACATACATTAAGTAAAAACTAAAACATACTTTCAAATCCAAGGGCTCTTGATATTTAATAAGTGAGAATGTTTGGCTCCACGTAATGTTAGAAATACATAACCTGCAACAATAGTGGATGGTGCTTTGTGTTTTCGCCACCGGATGACTCCCCTGGAACATTTCCTTCCACTAATTTCTGCATTTCATGCTGCAAAGAAAAAAAAAGTTTGAATCAAGATTCGAATTTTCAAAGCAAACAAAAGAAGATAAGCGTTCTATGGTTCTTTTATCGTAATAGTTTAATTCCAAATAATTAAAGGACAATAATGGCATTCTTATGAACATATTAATTTCAAAATTTAACATTTTCTGGATAAACTAGGTGGAGCATTCTAAGATAACGAAAGATGCCTGAAGTTTTGCACTATTAATCATTTGAAGAAATTGATACTACACAGTTTTGTTCAGAACGTGTGAACATGAAGAAGAGTAGAAGACATGTACACAATGTGCAAGCAAGTGTTGCTTCTTACATAAAGAATACAACATCACAAGGTGTATCAATATCCTAGCGGAACAACTGACATTGATGTTATACAGAGGCTATGCCTCTTCAAACTGAAAATTATGGTGAAATAACAAAAAATTCATGCTAGTTAATTCCTTGGCTCAAAGATATTATGCCCATCATCAAGTACAATAAATAACAAAGAAGCTGACTGAAAACACGAAGATCAGATTCTGATCAATGCAGTCAAATCACCTTAATCAATGTGCCCAGCACTGGGACAAGATGATTCTGATTGTTAATCTTGAGACCTTCCGAGGAGATAGTCCTGCGCAAAATATGAATAAGACACATGAGAAGTATTATTGTAAGTATGTAATAGACTAAGTGTCCAAAACACCAGGGTTAAATCCAAACATAGGTTGCATTATACTCCCCCTGTCCCAAAATAAGTGTCTCAACTTTATACTAACTTTAGTACAAAGTTGTACTAGAGTTGAGACACTTATTTTGGGACGGAGGGAGTAGTGCGTAATTCCATAATGAGGCTACGATTATTTAGTACTGGCACCGTGACATAGCAAATTAAGTACTCCCTCCGATCCAAAATAAGTGTCTATGGTTTTAGCTTAAAGGTAACCACGACACTTATTTTGGATCAGAGGGAGTATATAATATTTTCAGAACTTCCATTCAAGCAATATATGAAAGCTGAATAGGAAGTTTCACATACCCCTTAGGTGAGGCACTAAAAGATAATCTTTAATTCTACATCTAGCACTGCAATCTGTAAACAACTAGTGATAATACTTCACAAATACATAAGTTCAAAAAGTGGAGAACAATGATACCGAATTTACATTGCAGTACGGACCAGATATCAAAACCAATGTTTAGCTATTTCTCTTCGTGCAAAAGAACAGGATGAAACTTCCAGAATAGTGTTCTAAACTATAGGCCCAAAATGCTCTTCTACTATATTGGATAATATGATCCAACTGGATGAACTACCGAGTAACAAGGCACGATAATGAAAGCCCTTCAGTTTAAGGAAACACACGATAACTAGTTTTTCCAAGTTTTATACGAGAGTATGAAACTTATGTGGTTGTACAAAGGATAATTCAAGGTTGTCTTTTAGATGATGCATGAGATACAAGGGTTAACACAAGAAACTGAATGGAGATACAGAAGTGCAATATTTGCAATCTAAAGATCATTTCCTTTGACTGTTTTCATAGGCTTCATTCATTATAACAATCTTAGGATTCATCCATTGCATAATAAAAAGCTCTCAAATGCAAGAACTGCTCCAAAATGAAGGAGTAATTTTCAAAGGCTTCACAATACTGAAATATCTATACTAAAAAAGAGTTTTTATCACCAACCTGTCTAGGTGAATAGCCAAAGTGGGGATTCTCATGATAGGCTCTTGCACTCTTACAAGCTTATGTCCATAAGAGACCACACCGTCCTTCTTCTCTCGCACAAGCACCCTACCAGCAATGGTAAGATCACGGTCAAACCATGTATACCACAATCCACCTCCATAGGTTTGGACTCCAACCTCAAGATAACCTCCCTTGGTTATCTGTGAAAGAAGAAGCAAGATTCTGTTAGTAAATCATCAAAATCTAGCACCTAATAAGTAAGACTAAACAGCAAACTAGGATATCTGATTGATAAATGAACCGCTGTTCCTGCAAAGCATTGTCAGTCGATGTTTCAGGACACAACTGCTCTGAAATCAATAACTAAGAGCTCACCTTGGTGACAGGCTTGAGCTTCAGGCATGGACTGTCCGTATGTGCGCCAATGATGTGGAACCCATTACCGGCAACGTACCTACCAAACATCGACACCAGATTGTATTGGATTAGATTCATTTTTCCATCTACAAAAGAGTGTGCATTTTGTGTCGGGAAACCGAAGGAGAGGAAGTGGATAGAGCGGGCTCACTTGGCGCCGATAGCGAAGGCGACGATGGCGGAGTGGTTGCGTGTGAAGAAGTACTTCCGGCCGGGCTGAAGCCCCGTCCACTCCTCCCGCTCCGAAAGCTGCTCGAACCCCGCCGCCTTCAGCAGTCGCTTCGCCTCATCTTCTCCCGCCGGAAGCAGCAGCAGGAGATAGATCCAGTCCAGATCAGTTCAGTTCAGTTCACGTCACGTCAGTCACGAACAAGCGAGAGGGAAGCGGGACAGGACGCGTACCGACGGCGTGGAAAGCGGTGGGCGAGGCGTTGAGAAAGTCGACGAGGTCGGAGACGACAGCGGCCATGGGCGGCGGGATGCGCTAGGGGCGGAACCGCGGAGGTGGGAACTGAAGGAAACACGATCGGTCGGAACGTTGCTCCGCCGTATCTCGTATTATTATGTGTAGCACGACTTCGAATACGGAGCGTATTACAATGTGTATCCCCGAGGTCTTCAAAGCGGATACGGACCTGCGAATCAACCTGTGGTTGAGTTGGTTAGGGCCGCGCCCTCAGGAAGGCCTCCCCAAGTGATTTTTTCGTGCCGGCGTCAAAAAAACGGCACAGTCGCGCCTCCAGGAGTCCGATTTTCGCCGGCCTGGGCCAAAAACAGCGTCGGCGGATCCAGGCCGAACCCGGCGCGCTGGGGCGCCCAGGGACGCCGGGGCGAACTGTTTTGGCGTGTAACAGCCGCGGGCCCGCCGCGTCAGCGACATGGCGCCTCGTCTTTCCCCAACGGTCTCGGTTTCCGCGGGGAATCAATGCCAAGGCTGCCGCCGGCCAGCCTTCCTATTGATTCCTCACGGGCGGCGCGCCGACGCCTCCCCTCCCTCGCACGCGTACACACGGATGCGGCGCGGCTATATAGCCGGTGGCCTGCACTCGCCTGTGCCCACACCAGCCCCGCCCCTCGCCGCCGCCCAGCTCCTCCCTCTCCCTACCTCTCCCGAGCGCCGCCGCCCAGCCCCTCCCTCTATCTCTCCACCTCTCCCGAGCCCGTCGCCATGGCGGAACGCTTCCCCGAAGACGAGGCGGCGGCCAACGGCTTCGGCCGCCGTTCGCTCCGCGAACAGGAGTCCTGGCTCCTGTTCCAGGCGAACTTCCAGGCGTCGCCGGACATGCGCGCCGGGCCGACGGGGTGGAGGCTCAGCGCCGAGGGAGTGCCCATTCCCCCGTTGCCCAACGCCGTGGCGAAGCCAAAGTACTTCGCCGAGGAAGTCGAGGTCGTGCGCGCCTCCCTCACCGACGCCCAACTCTCCCTTCCCCAGTACGCCGCCGACAACCACGCGGCTTGGGCGACGTATTTCGAGCGCCGCCAGCAGCAGCGCTTGGCGTCCATCAACGGCGCGCCGGTGGTTGGCGGTCGGCAGAACAGCGAGGGGCGCCACCTGTGGTGGGGCGTCCCCGGCCGCACACTCGAGGGCGTGCTGACGTACCTCGAGGGCGGCAACGACTCGCCGTTGGCGTACCCGGCGAGGGCGGCCGCCCCGCGCAGCACCGACGCGCCGGGCCATGGGCGCCAAGGAGGTTCGGGTCCTCCTCCTCTTCTTCCTCCTCCCGATCTTCATCGCACTCCTCCGGCACTCCGGCCCTGCTCGGCGTCAAGGCCGAGCCCGCGGCGGAGACGCCGCTCGGCCGACGCACTCGCAGCGTCGGCATCGTCATCAACGAGGGCGGCCGGCTTGCCTACTCGTCGGCTCCTCCTCCGCGCTTCGTCAAGCCAAAGACGGAGCCGGGGCTCGCGCCGGTGAAGAAGGAGCCGGCCGCGCCGGTGATGACGGAGCTCGACGACGACGACGCGGCCCTGAAATGGGCGCGCAGGGACTCCATAGAGATGGAGAAGGAGCGCCTGGAGAAGGCGAAGGAGCGCCAGCGCGCCGCCCTGCTTCGCTTCGCGGAGCGTCGACGCGGCCGCGACGAAAGCAGAGTCGTCGTCATCTGCGACAGCGACGACGACGACGACGCCGCGTCGCCACCAGTCCGCCATGGCGACGCCGGGCAGGGGTCCAGCAGGGGCGCCCGCGTCAAGGAGGAGAAGGCCGACGACGACGATGGCGGCGACGGCGGCGACTTCAGCCAGTTTTCCTTTAGATTAGTTTATGTATATGTGCTATGTAATGAAATCCGCGAACTTCGCCGAAATGTGTCGAAATTTATCATGTTTGGCCGAAATTTATCGTGTTTGGCCGAATTTTATCGTGTTTAAGCCGAACTTCTTTTATTTTAAAATGTGCCTGGGGGCGGCCCTGGGGCCGGCGGCTGGGGACCAACTCGCCCCAAGGCCCAATTTTTGCGCCGGCTCACCTCCAGGCGGCGATTTTAGGCGCCCCCTAGGGGGCCAACGGCTGGAGATGCCCTTAGGTGGACAGTGATATCCCCAACCCATCAGGGTTCAAATCCTGGTGCTCGCATTATTCCTGAATTTATTTTAGCATTTCTGGCGATACGCTTTTAGCGGGAGCAGACGTTCCCGTCGACGACGAGGCGCCTATGGTGACTTCGTAAATCTCAAGATGATATGCCGGCTCAGTCTCTCGGAGGTGCTCATAGGGGTAGGATGTGCGTGTGTGCGTTCATAGGGATGAGTGTATGCGCGTGTATATGAGCGCTTGTGTCTGTACTGATGCTAAAAAAAAGCGGATACGGACCTCAACCCATGTCCGGACGTGTCTATGTGGATAACCAAAGGAGCAAAGGTCTTCCAACCAGTCACCAAAATATTCAAGTCCAGTCCTTCACTGTACGTGACTTTTTTCTATCCTAGCCGTCGCCACCACCAGGCGACTAGGGAGGCGCTCTCTTTCCTCCGATCTCCACCGGCCGGGGCGTTGGCCCCCTTTCCCTTCGGCTGCTCCGGCGGCAAAAGGGAGTGGGGACCCCGTTCCTCTACTCTGTAGTTAGGTTTTGAATTTGTAGGTCATGGTGCGTCGTTAAAGTGGTGGGAGGGGCGCCCGGACGAATAAATCTGTCTCAACTCTACTCCCACGCCGGCGGTGCCCTTCATGGCGGCGTCTCGGAGTTGATGGCATCGTGTCTCTGTCGATCTCACAGATCGGTAGCGTTGGGGTTCATGGATGGTGTTGGCGAGGCGGCAGCGGCGACTCCATCAAGTGTGTCTCTCCTTCTGCTTTGTTTCCGTTGCTGTGACGTTGTCTCCGACGTCATGGTGGAGCGGGGAGGTTTTGTCATTCAGGAGTACGCGCAGGCGGTTGTCTGTGCAAGTGACAACTGGAAGATGAAGTATCTTGTGTTGGGTCTGTGGTCGAAGGCTGGCAGTTCTGATTTTCTCCTCCGACATAGTCGTCATGCGGGGGTGTCAGTTCTGAAGTTTGATGGCGTGTCCGGGGATGTTGCCCCGGTCTGATTCTTTCAACGGCTATGGTTTTGCTTCTGGAAAACTACTTTGAAGGTCCCTAAAGTTGTTGATCAGCGATGGAGCAACGTTGAGCTTGGCTGAAGAAGTTATCTATCTTTCTACCCTTTGGTGGCCACTTCGATGGTGTTGAAGGAAAAGGATAGGCTGGTATTTTGTATAGGATTTCCTATCTTTTCAGTCCTGTATGGTCGGTGCTTACGTGCCTTGTAACATGATCTTTATTCTATATAAATGAGACGTGTATTACCATACAAAAAAATAGTCACTAAATGCTTATAAAGCGGACATCACATTTTCAATGATTTTTAATTAACTTTTACACATCAGAATAACCTAAAAAACACTGAAAGGGAACCGAAAATTCCTACTATACTATTCACGTTGGAGGTGAGGTCAAGGAACCCTATGTCGGACGTTCCGGCCTCAGCGTCATTGGCGGCTAGCATGAATGAGGTCGAAGAGCCAAGCGCATTATGCGTCATTGATGCGAAGCTACCACACTCACGGGCAAAGCGTGCGAACGGTCTCCACATACGCCGGGCACCACCTGGTTGATGTTGATGTCCGGGTCCGCCTAAACGATGGGCGTGACGGCAGCGGCGGATGTGCGATCGACCTCCAATGGCGCCATCGCCGCGAGGTGCTCCTCCCGGAGCTCCAAATTGTACTATTGTTCCGCCTGCAGCAGAGTAAACTCAGACGCCGATGTGACGTCGATGGACATCTCCTCCTCCTTTGATGGCCTAAGATATGAATCTTTTTATGGAACATAATCTGAATAAGGCTTGAAACCTAAAGCTCTTAGTTTGTTTGAGCAAATTTCAAGCCTTAAGATTAATTTTCATAAAGGTGAATTGTTCTTGTTTGGAGAAGTTTGTGAGGCGATGGCTGATTATATTGACATGTTTGGTTGTGTGCAAGGTCAATTCCTAATTAAATACATGGCAATTTGATTCATAATCAATGTCTCAGAAATGCAAAGTGGAAACACGTGAAGGAGCACTTAGAGAAACAGTTGAGCAGTTGAAAAAGGCAAGTTGCTTGAAGGGCGTCTAATCTTGGTCAATTATGTCACCACAAATATGGTTTCTATATGCTTAACTACAAAATGTGGTCTTGTAAGGGTTGGATTATTTTCAGGTCTTGACTGTTTTGGCAAGGAGAGTGGAAAAAATATAGATTGACCAAATGAAGCGCGATGTGTAGGTTAAAAGACCGCGGTGACCTTGGCATTCATGACTGAAAGCACAGGTTTACTCCCAGAGGGAGGGTGAATGAGAGATTTTTAGAAATTCATCAAACTTTGATGATTTTTACGAAAATCAAAGTGAGGAAATAAAAATACGAACGGAACTAAGTCATATAGAACAGAAAACATGCATACGAGATACATACAAGTGAAGAACATATAGTCATACAAGCATTCAAGCATGATGAACTGAAGAAATGAAAACAGTATGATGAAAGTCTTGAGTTCAAATTCTTTATAAAGTATATCACAAATTTTCAGCAGCGGAATAACTTAAAGTAAGGGGGTGATAAATTTGAAACCAGTTGGGCTCGATGATGACACGATGATTTGGTAGATCAGTTTCAGTTATTGTATCAGTTGTACGTCTGGTTGAGGCGGCTGAGTTGAACTCCGAAGACACTTAGTCTTAACCATATTCCTCTTGAACTAAGGTCACAACAGACCTCGTCCAATCACTCGTGGTAAGTCTTCAAGGTAGAATTTCAAAACCTTCATAGACTTAGTCACCGACACGTCACAATTACTCTTGGGTGCTCAAAACATGACGTCTAACCGTCAGAAGAATGATAGTCTTCAAAAGTAACATGCGTTGGACCACACAGATCAATCTCTTCAGTAATGATCAATCACTTTGGCTCCGGTTGGTTTTTCCTCACTTGGATTTCTCTCGAAGTCGTCTGAGGAAGGGTTGCTCTCAAATGACAAGTGTCAACTTTTCTCTAGAGAAGCAAACCAACAAGTGGTTGTGGGGGCGGCTATTTATAGCTAGGAGGCAACCCGATATGAATTGGCATAAATGTCCCTTTGTACATGACCGTTGTCAGGATAAGAATCTACTCGACAACTGGCACGCGGCGCAGCAACGGTCGGAAAAATTGAACTCTCAATTTCATCAGGGCACTTAATTTCCACACGGTAGGCAGATCGTATTGGCGAAATCCTAACTCCTCAGTCTGATCAAATTCGTCAGTGACCGGAAGAACTACGTCTCTGTTGCTAGCAAATTCGTCACTCTTCCGGAGATTTCCAAATGCTTCACTCGAAGCAGCAAGAGTGTGTATAGATTTGAGTATCACTTTGAAAAATATGATATACCTAGACCCCCTTTAATAGTACAACTTTTTCTATGAAAAGAAACTACGAAAACAAAGTCTTCAACCTTCCAAGTCTTCACATCAATTTCTTCACAGGGCCGCACCAATTTCTTCACTTGAAGAAATACATTTTTAGGGCTCGTCTTCGTCAGTTAAACCAAATATCCACGGACTATAATATCTGTGTAAACTCACAAACGCATTAGTCTCTTAACAGATTTGCCTTCAATACTCAAAAACACTAAGGAGACACTTGATGCACTTACAATGACTTGCAAGTCGAATGATGTCTCACTTAGTAAATGGTTGTTTAAAGTACTTAATGATGGTCGTGTTTGAAAAAACCTGCTATGTGATAAATATTTAGGCCAAAAAATTGTGTCTGGGGCCTATTGAAAGCATGTGACTCACATTTTTTGGTTGGTCTAATGATGGCAAAAAGACATCATTTGGATCATTTGTGATAAAAGATGGGTCGGTGATTCGTTTATGGGAGGACATCTGGCCAGGTAATGCTAGCCTTTGAACACATTATTCAGGTTTGTATTGCATTATTCGCGATAAGAATGATACTCTTGTGCAAGTGCTATGTTCATCCCCGCCAGATATTTCTTTCAGGCAAAAAATTATTGACCCCATCTTATCATGGCAAAATCTTTTATCACAATTGGGGTTGATTAATCTGACACAAGGAAGAGATGTGTTTCACTGAAACCTCACTACATATGGGTCCTTTACAGTCGACTTCTATGTACCATGCACTCCAGCATTCAGAGGCCCTAATGGATAATAATAAGAAGATTTAAAAGTCAAAAATTTCACTAAAAATAAATCTTCATCTGGTATCTATGGAGGGGAGTCATGCTAAACAAAGGAAACATCGTCCATCGCAATTGGCAAGAACTAAGAAGTTTAGCTTTTGCAGTCATTCAATCAAACATCTCTTTTCCCGTGCAAATTTGCGCGTTCTATGTAGTCAGTTATTCAAATAGCGTCCAATATGTATCCGTTCATAAGCTTTGCCAATATTTTTTATCATTGGTTGGAAGGTATATTCCAAATAGGTTCAGAACGGTAATAACGGTGGGAGCGTATGTCTTATTATGATCGCTTTGTCTATAAATGACTTGTTGTTTAATTGCAAAAACTCTTCTCATTTGCAGGTTATTTTCTGCTATACGCACTCGCTTTATATGTAGTCTAAGCTACATCGAACGTAATACCAACATGTTGTTCAAGGTGGTGTGAATGCGGTTGGGGTAGGTGGCCAGAGGGTTTTATCCTACATGTGTGACGACATAATCTCCGGATTGGCCCATCACCTCATTCGACATAGGCATAGTGTCGGGCATGCATGACTATGTTGTTGCCAATATGTCGATTTTTTATTATTTTTTGTCAGACCATCGGTGTTTGGTTATGTGAGTCTTAATTATACATAAGGTCGAATGTTGCTCATCATGATTTGTGTGCATTTGTTGCTAGAATTTTAAGTGAATAAAAAGGCTCTTTATTAACTAAAGTGAGTTGAAAAAAGTGGTTCACGTCTGAACCCTCAAACTTAACTCCTAAAAATAGTAACACAAATTATTATTTTTGTAGACCATACTACTCAATTACTTCAATTAAACGACATATTGGGCACACACACTTCACCACTTTCTCACTAGAAGTACCGATCAAAAGAAAACGATAAGGAAATTATACTCTTCATTAGAAACATAACTTACTTGACTGCATCTATAAGTCCAATCAATACATTCTCCATCTCCTTATGTTCATTGCCAACATTTTTGCTCTTCCTGTTTACTTCTCTAGATAGTATGCTCGTTTCTTTTCTGCATCATCAAACTTGTACATTCCGTCCTTTGTAATCTTATCTCTAGCAAATAGTGCACCAACATTCAATAGACCTCTCTTGATCAATAGATCAATGTGCTCTTCTTCCCAAAACCAAAAGTTGCAACATTTTCTACATACAATAAGCGAACAATGAGCAAAACTTGCTTTAAACCGAAAAATAATCACACAAAAATGCACTCACTTGGTCCAGTTCACACTGGATGAAAAACCGTACAGGATGTTCTACCATCTTCGAGACCTGACGCAACACCAGCCGCAACAGTCATCACACTTGATGATCGATAGGGGTACGCCGACGAGTTGTTGGACAAGGGTCAAGCCCGACCGACCAGCGGACAAGCATGCGACGGTGATCGGACGACGAGCGAGATGTGAGTAGCGAGAGGAGGAAGGCATGCCGCGATGTGGCGGGGAACGCTCAGGGTGGCTGCGATGTTCGGTTTCCCATGACTCCTAGCAAAATGCAACGGTGCTGGGGCCTAGGTGCATTGGTTTCAGTATCGGCGGCCGAATCAATGTCAGGGCAAATGAGCGGCGGGTGGTAGAAGGTGTCTATGATGGTGTGTACTGGCCAAAGGAGACAAGGACGGTCGCGCTGGAGTGGATGCGGTCAAGCGAGGGAGAGCGGCAGCCACGGGGATGGGAAAATTATCCTGAGAAGTGCCGCTAATCGAGTAAATACAAGCGATGGCTGACGCGAGGAGTACAATTTCTGAGGAGTTAAAGAGGACAAGGGATAGGATATGTTGAGAAAGCGGCAGTTTTCTAATTCCGAATGACCTTATTTTGATAATCAACTAACCGAACATTTCTAACACAGGTGATTCACTGTCTCCCCGTCATGTCTAGAAATACGGCGAAGAGCTCGGCATTTTCCTTCCAAATTCAAAATGATGAATTGAGGTAGAATAGACCGATGATCCGGTAATCATTTGTCGGCCTTATAAGGAATGGCCCAGCGCAATAGGGACACGTTCGAGCCCTACCAAGACCATCTGACCTGCTTAATTAATGACTCCGGTATGTGATAGCCCACAACCTCTCTTCTGAATGCAAAAGAAGATTCGATCAACGTACCAGGCTAGCCTTCTTGAACTCCTCATAACGAAAATTTTAGGGAGGGATTGGCTAGAGATGCTTTTACGCTTCTCACTTAAATTTCAGTGGCTCACTAAATTTAGCATAATGGGTATTTTGTTAACAAAAGAGAATGGGATAATACTTCAGCTAGCAGCATGCATTGTTCCATCACGTATATCCTTAGAAATGTAAGTATTCTTCAATCTCTCGATTCCCTCCTACTTTAACTGCTAGCAGCAGTTAGGACGGTTGAGCCGATGGAGTGAAGAACTAAGCGAGGAGCCAGAAGTCCCTGTGGCGCCTGCTGGAGACGAGGTACCCGCCGGAGTTCCGGCGGCGCACGCCCAGCGCCTCGCACGGCGCGTGCTCGATGCAGTACTCCACCAGGCCCCTCTGCCACCGCCGGCCGCACCGACGCTCCGCCGCCGGCCACAGGCCCAGGATCCACCGCGCCGTGGCCGCCCGCCGGCGCTGGCCGAGCACGAGCAGCGACGCGCCGTGCCGCCTCGCGGCGTCCACCACCGCCGGCGCGCGCTCATCCGCCTCCGTCACGCACACCTCCACCTTCACCTGCACAAGCGTTGATGATTCTTTTGTCATCATAGGCCAATCAATCAATCATGGGCGCAAGGCGCAATATTGATCCACTACCACCATTTACTATTGCGGAATTGCTTTCTCGTCTTGGAAAGGCATGGAAGGTGCCAAAAGCAAATAAATTCATTCCTACAGCCTACTGGCAGCTTAGCTCAATTATTGAGCACCTTTACGCGTTCGGCCGAAATTCGGCGCGAAATGCGCTAAATGGGTCGCTGCCTTTTAGAACTAGCTTCCAGTTTGATATTCTCTCGCTTTATACTAGCAGTGAATAAAGTATGTATATACCTCTGGCCTGGTCGACTCACACAAGCTCCTCATGGCATTAAGGTTTTCATAGCATCTCGTCCTTGACATCTTCACGCAGGATGAATCATCCGCTGTAGCAATCATATCAGAATTATTTTACGTCAATTTCAACAAACTCCCACAACAGAAAATACAGTGCTAGTGTGTAGTAATAGATTTTCGCTCATGTACATCACTGGCTACCGCGGTACGGTGACTCACCATCTGCCGGGGCCGGCTTGACGACGGCGAGGAGGACGACGGCGTCATTGCTCCGGACGGTCTGCGACAGCGCCCACTCGAGCGCGCCCACCGCCTCCGCCCGCCCGTCGGCGACAACCATCACCCGCCGCCCGCCGCCGTCCTTCTTGCCGCCCACGACGTCAACCATGGACGCGCCATTGCCGCCGCCGTAGCAGCGTCCGTTTCCTGCGCCACCGTCACTCCTCACCTTGCTGGTCACCGAAGGCGGCAGCTTGGAGGAGGAGGACGACGAGGAGGGGGAGCAGTAGCTCACGCGCTGCACTCGCTTCCTGACCCGCGTCGCCGCCCGGCCGCGGCACAACGCCGGCAGCCTCCGCCCCATTAGTAAATCCGCTGCTCAGCTAACTCCGGCCAAAGAATGTGGCCTGCGGGGCAAGGAAAAGCTGTGGAGTATTATACATGGAGGGCTAAGATTAGTGCGCATACGGGGATGCTTATATATACGCATCTTGCGTATCGCCAATCGCTGCGAAACTGGCGGCGAACTTGCGAGACGTGCAGCGCATCACATCAAGGGGCGGGACGTGCACTTGTTTGGTTTGGCCGACTTCGCCTGCAGCCTGCGGGGGAGATGATAATATCTTGGGTGTCTTATGATTCACGTGGTACGTATTGCTGTAATATGATTGGTAGAAACTACTCCCTCTGTCCGGAAATACTTGTCATCAAAATGGATAAAAGGGGTTGTATCTAGACATATTTTAGTTTTAGATACATCTCTTTTTACCCATTTTGATGACAAGTATTTTCGGACGGAGGGAGTACTAGTCATCAACCTACGGGAGACAGCTGCATGGACTTTCTCTTCCAGAAGACACATTTGTATTTAAACATTTTACCTTTTGGGCAGTAGCTTTAAGAAGTTGCAAACATATGTTGTATACAAAATGTTCATGGTAAGTCGGAAAAAGTTCAGTTTGTTACTTGATCAGACACCTAACATTTTTCCTCGTCTTAGAGCAACTCTAACAGATCCCGCATCTCGCTGGCCCGTAAAACGCGTTTGCAGTTCGCGCAAAACCGCTTTTGCGCGCCGGCGCGGACGGTCACAGATTAGACTCCTCAAACAGACCCGCATAAAAGTATATTCACGGAATATTTTTTTTTACGGATCGGCTTTTGTGGGTTTTGCTCGGACACCACCGCGACGACCCGCAAACAGAAAAACTGCAAATCTTGCATTTGATATAAGGTTTCACAAATAAGTTCAAATTCAAACGACATAACACAGTTTTACGCGTAAATAAAAGCCAAGTTCATTACGGCAAACGCAAAAGAAGGCCCTGCAAAAGTTTGCGCCCATGTCCGACATCATCTTGGTCGATCATTACTCCGCGTCATCGAGTCCATCTTGAAGTTCATCGCCACCACCGGATCCACCTCCTGCGCTTGTTCCAACTCCCGCACCGAAATCATCAAGATTGCCATCATATGGAGCGGAGAAAACATCTCCGGAACTGTAGCACGCACCGGTCGACGCAACCATTCTCCTCTTCAAGATTTCTCTCCTTGCCATATCATGCCATGTTTTGGTGAGATCGTCCATGTCATTGCGGTTCATTGACATGATCTTGTTCTCTTCGGCGAGCAGCTTGGACATGGCTTTGTTTTCTGCAGCGCGTGCTCTTCTCTCCTCAATGGCAGCTTTGCGCAGCCCCTCTTCTTTGAGCAATTGCCACTTTTCTTGCTTCTCTTTTGCCTTCTTCTCGGCCAACTCTTTCTTGATCTCCAACGACTTCAACAACATCGACTCGCTTGATTGCACCATGGCATCAATCTTCTCCCTCAAGCTCGATGCTTCTTGCTCTCTCTTCATCTTCTCCTTGGTCTTCTTGTCGCCATCGGGCTTGTGCAAATTTCTTGGGCCATCATCATCCTCATCTTCATCCATGTTGGTAAGTGAGCCTCTCTTTGATCAGGACTCTTTGTCGATCAACTTCCACTTCTCGCACTTTTGGAGCAACTCCCAACAATGCTCTAGTTTGAAGAATTTGCCTTTCGAAGCTTCCATGTCCTTGTATCTATGTTGAGCAATCTTATCCTACAAAATGTGAATAAAGTGATGCAATCATTTCCCATGATGCAAATATGATGATGCACAACTTGAACAAAGGCAAAACAAACTTACATAGTCGGACTCAACGGTGCCACTTGGAGGTGCATTGCGTACTTGCTCCATGCAAGCTGCCCAACGCTGCACATTGGTTTGATATTCTCCCAACGCCCTTGAAGCGACCGAAATGTGTGTGGAGTCCTATTAGGATGCTTTGCCATAATGCGGAAGTATTGACCTTCGATCCTTTGCCAATATCTCTTGGCGGTTTGAGAAGTTTCCGTGCATGCATCAAGAGACACCAAACTCCATACTTTGATCAAAGCTTGATCTTCCAAGATCGTGTAGTTCTTCGATCTTATGCTTTTCCCAGTTTTTGTTTGTGATTGCTCATACGCTTCCGCTTCGATCTCTGCTACCTCTTGAGCACTTGCGTTGGTTTTTCCTTGAAGAGGAAAGGGTGGTGCAACAAAGTAGCGTAAGTATTTCCCTCAGTTTTTGAGAATTAAGGTATCAATCCAGTAGAAGGCTACGCGCGAGTCCCTCGCACCTACACAAAACAAATAAATCCTCGCAACCAACGCGATAAGGGGTTGTCAATCCCTACACGGTCACTTACAAGAGTGAGATCTGATAGATATGATAAGATAATATTTTTGGTATTTTTATGATAAAGATGCAAAGTAAAATAAAAATAAAGTATTGGAAGATTAATATGATGAAGATAGACCCGGAGACCATAGGTTTCACTAGTGGCTTCTCTCAAGAGCATAAGTATTTTACAGTGGGTGAACAAATTACTGTTGAGCAATTGACAGAATTGAGCATAGTTATGAGAATATCTAGGTATGATCATGTATATAGGCATCACATCCGAGACAAGTAGACCGACTCCTGCCTGCATCTACTACTATTACTCCACACATCGACCGCTATCCAGCATGCATCTAGAGTATTAAGTTCATAAGAACAGAGTAACGCCTTAAGCAAGATGACATGATGTAGATGGATAAACTCATGCAATATGATGAAAACCCCATCTTGTTATCCTCGATGGCAACAATACAATACGTGCCTTGCTGCCCCTACTGTCACTGGGAAAGGACACCGCAAGATTGAACCCAAAGCTAAGCACTTCTCCCATTGCAAGAAAGATCAATCTAGTAGGCCAAACCAAACTGATAATTCGAAGAGACTTGCAAAGATAACTAATCATACATAAAAGAATTCAAAGAAGATTCAAATATTGTTCATAGATAAACTTGATCATAAACCCATAATTCATCGGTCTCAACAAGCACACCGCAAAAAGAAGATTACATCGAATAGATCTCCACAAGAGAGGGGGAGAACTTTGTATTGAGATCCAAAAAGAGAGAAGAAGCCATCTAGCTAATAACTATGGACCGGAAGGTCTGAGGTAAACTACTCACACTTTATCAGAGAAGCTATGGTGTTGATGTAGAAGCCCTCCGTGATCGATGCCCCCTCCGGCGGAGCTCCGAAACAGGCCCCAAGATGGGATCTTGTGGATACAGAAAGTTACGATGGTGGAATTAGGGTTTTGACTCCGTATCTGATCGTTTGGGGGGTACGTAGTTATATATAGTAGGAAGAAGTACGTCGTTGGAGCAACAGGGGGGCACAAGGGTGGAGGGCGCGCCTGAGGGGTAGGCGCGCCCCCTACCTCGTGGCCTCCCTGTTGGTTGCTTGACGTAGGGTCCAACTCTCTTGGATCTTGTTCGTTCCAAAAATCACGTTCCCGAAGGTTTCATTCTGTTTGGACTCCGTTTGATATTCCTTTTCTTTGAAACACTAAAATAGGCAAAAACAGCAATTCTAGGCTGGGCCTCCGGTTAATAGGTTAGTCCCAAAAATAATATAAAAGTGGATAATAAAGCCCAATAATGTCCAAAACAGAAGATAATATAGCATGGAGCAATCAAAAATTATAGATACGTTGGAGACGTATCAAGCATCCCCAAACTTAATTCCGGCTCGTTCTCGAGTAGGTAAATGATAAAAACAGAATTTTTGATATGGAATGCTACTTGACATAATTTCAATGTAATTCTTCTTAATTGTGGTGTGAATATTTAGTTCTGAAAGATTCAAGACAAAAGTTCAATATTGACATAGAAAATAATAATACTTCAAGCATACTAATTAAGCAATTATGTTTTCTCAAAATAACATGCCCAAAGAAAGTTATACCTACAAAATTATATAGTCTGACTATGCTCTATCTTCACCACACAAAGTATTTAAATCATGCACAACCCCGATGACAAGCCAAGCAATTGTTGCATACTTTTGACATTCTCAAACTTTTTCAATCTTCACGGAATACATGAGCGTGAGCCATGGACATAGCACTTTAGGTGGAATAGAATGGTGGTTGTGGAGGAGACGAAAGGGAGAAGATAGTCTCACATCAACTAGGCGTATCAACGGGCTATGGAGATGCCCATCAATAGATATCAATGTGAGTGAGTAGGGATTGCCATGCAACGGATGCACTAGAGCTATAAGTATATGAAAGCTCAAAAAAAACTAAGTGGGTGTGCATCCAACTCGCTTGCTCATGAAGACCTAGGGCATTTTGAGGAAGCCCATCATTGGAATATGCAAGCCAAGTTCTATAACGAAAAATTTCCACTAGTATATGAAAGTGATAACATAGGAGACTCACTAATATGAGGATCACGGTGCTACTTTGAAGCACAAGTGTGGTAAAAGGATAGTAGTATTGTCCCTTCTCTTTTTTTCTCTTTTTTTTTATTTGGGTCTTTTTCTTTTTTTATGGCCTCTTTTTTTATTTTTATTTTTTTATTATTTTTCGTTCAGAGTCTCATCCCGACTTGTGGGGGAATTATAGTCTCCATCATCCTTTCTTCACTGGGACAATGCTCTAATAATGATGATCATCACACTTTTATTTTCTTACAACTCAAGAATTACAACTCGATACTTAGAACAAGATATGACTCTATATGAATGCCTCCGGTGATGTACCAGGATATGCAATGACTCAAGAGTGACATGTATGAAAGAATTATGAACGGTGGCTTTGCCACAAATACAATGTCAACTACATGATCATGCAAAGCAATATGACAATGATGGAGCGTGTCATAGTAAACGGAACGGTGGAAAGTTGCATGGCAATACATCTCGGAATGGCTATGGAAATGCCATGATAGGTAGGTATGGTGGCTGTTTTGAGGAAGGTATATGGTGGGTGTATGATACCGGCAAAAGGTGCGCGATATTAGAGAGGCTAGCAATGGTGGAAGGGTGAGAGTGCGTATAATCCATGGACTCAACATTAGTCATAAAGAACTCATATACTTATTGCAAAAATCTACAAGTTATCAAAGTAAAAGTATTATGTGCATGCTCCTAGGGGGATAGATTGGTAGGAAAAGACCATCGCTCGTCCCTGACCGCCACTCATAAGGAAGACGATCAATAAATAAATCATGCTCCGACTTCATCACATAACGGTTCACCATACGTGTATGTTACGAGAATCACAAACTTTAACACAAGTATTTCTCAAATTCACAACTACTCAACTAGCATGACTCTAATATCACCATCTCCATATCCCAAAACAATTATCAAGTATCAAACTTCTCATAGTATTCAACACACTCATAAGAGAATTTTATTATTAATCTTGTATACCTAGCATATTAGGATTATTTAAGAAAATTACCATGCTATTTAAGACTCTCAAAATAATCTAAGTGAAGCATGAGAGATCAATAGTTTTTATAAAACAAATCCACCACCGTGCTCTAAAAGATATAAGTGAAGTACTAGAGCAAAACTATATAACTCAAAAGATATAAGTGAAGCACATAGAGTATTCTAATAATTTCCGAATCATGTGTGTCTCTCTCAAAAGGTGTATACAGCAAAGATGATTGTGGTAAACTAAAAATTAAAGACTCAAATCATACAAGACGCTCCAAGCAAAACACATATCATGTGGTGAATAAAAATATAGCTCCAAGTAAAGTTACCGATAGAAGTAGACGAAAGAGGGGATGCCTTCCGGGGCATCCCCAAGCTTAGGCTTTTAGGTGTCCTTAGATTATCTTCAGGGTGCCATGGGCATCCCAAGCTTAGGCTCTTGCCACTCCTTGTTCCATAATCCATCAAATCTTTACCCAAAACTTGAGAACTTCACAACATAAAACTTAAAGTAGAAAATCTCGTGAGCTCCATTAGCGAAAGAAAACAAAGGACCACTTCAAGGTAATGTAATGAAACTCATTCTTTATTTATATTGATGTTAAACCTACTGTATTCCAACTTCTCTATGGTTTATAAACTATTTTACTAGCCATAGATTCATCAAAATAAGTAAACAACACACGAAAAACAGAATCTGTCAAAAACATAACAGTCTGTAGTAATTTGTAGCTAGCGCAAGATCTGGAACCCCAAAAATTCTAAAATAAATTGCTGCACATGAGTAATTTATCTATTAATCATCTGAAAAAATAATTAAGTAAATAGAACTTTCCAAATAAAAATGGCAGCGGTTCTCGTGAGCGCTAAAGTTTTTGTTTTTTACAGCAAGATTAACAAGACTTTCCCCAAGTCTTACCAACGGTTCTACTTGGCACAAACATAAATTAAACACAAAAAACACAACCAAAACAGAGGTTAGATAAATTATTTATTATTAAACAGGAGAAAAAAAATCAAGGAATAAAAATAAAATTGGGTTGCTTCCCAACAAGCGCTATCGTTTAACGCCCATAGCTAGGCATAAAAGTAAGGATAGATCTAGGTATTGCCATCTTTGGTAGGCAATCCATAGGTGGCTCTTATAATAGATTCATAAGATAATTTAATTTTCTTTCTAGGAAAGTGTTCCATGCCTTTCCTTAACGGAAATTGGAATCTAATATTTTCTTCCTTCATATAAATAATTGCACCAATCGTTCTAAGGAAATGTCTACCAAAAATAATAGGACATGAAGGATTGCAATCTATATCAAGAACGATAAAATCTACGGGCATATAATTCCTATTTGCAACAATAATAACATCATTAATTTTTCCCATAGGTTTCTTAATAGTGGAATCCGCAAGGTGCAAGTTTAAAGAGCAATCATCAAAATCACGGAAACCTAACAAAACACACAAAGTCTTTGGAATCGTGGAAACACTAGCACCCAAATCACACAAAGCATAGCATTCATGATCTTTAATTTTAATTTTAATAGTTGGTTCCTACCCATCATAAAGTTTTCTAGGGATAGAAACTTCCAACTCAAGTTTTTCTTCATAAGATTGCATCAAAGCATCAACGATATGTTTGGTAAAAGCTTTATTTTGACTATAAGCATGAGGAGAATTTAGCACAGATTGCAACAAGGAAATACAATCTATCAAAGAGCAATTATCATAATTAAATTCTTTGAAATCCAAAATAGCAGGTTCATCAACATCTAGAGTTTTGATCTCTTCAATCCCACTTTTATCAAATTTAGCATCAAGATCTAAAAACTCCGAATTTTTGGAACGCCTTCTAGGTAAATATGGATCATATTCAGTCCCATCGTTATCAAGATTCATATTGCAAAACAAAAATTTAATAGGGGAAACATCAATAACTTTTAGATCTTCATCTTTATTATCATGGAAACTAGAAGAACACGCTCTTATAAAGGAGTCTTTCTTAGCACGTATCCTAGCGGTTCTTTCTTTGCACTCATCAATGGAAATTCTCATGGATGTGAGAGACTCATTAATATCATGCTTAGGAGAAATAGATCTAAGTTTCAAAAAATCAACATCAAGAGAAATTCTATCAACGTTCCTAGCCAACTCATCAATCTTAAGCAATTTTTCTTCAATCAAAGCATTGAAATTCTTTTGCAAAGTAATAAATTCTTTAATATCAGATTCAAAATCAGAGGACATCTTATAAAATTTTCATAAGAATTGTCGTAGGAATTACCATAATTATTGGAGGAATTACCAGGATAAGCCCTAGGATTAAAGTTTCCTCTATACGTGTTGTTACCAAAATTGTTCCTACCAACAAAATTCACATCCATAGATTCATTATTATTCTCAATCAAAATAGACAAAGGCATATCATTAGGATCAGAATAAACACTTTTATTAGCAAATAATTTCATAAGTTCATCCATCTTTCCACTCAAAACATTAATTTCTTCTATCACATGCACTTTTTTATTAGTAGATCTTTCAGTGTGCCATTAAGAATAATTAACCATAATATTACCTAGGAGTTTAGTAGCTTCTCCTAAAGTGATTTCCATAAAAATTCCTCCCGCGGCCGAATCTAAAAGATTTCTAGAAGCAAAATTTAATCCGGCATAAATTTTTTGTATAATCATCCACAAATTCAAACCATGTGTTGGGCAATTACATATCATTAATTTCATCCTCTCCCAAGCTTGTGCAACATGTTCATGATAAAGTTGCTTAAAATTCATAATATCGTTTTTAAGAGAGATGATCTTAGCGGGAGGAAAATACTTAGAGATAAAAGCATCTTTGCACTTATTCCACAAATCAATACTATTTTTAGGCAAAGACGAAAACCAAGCTTTAGCACGATCTCTAAGCGAAAAAGGAAATAGCTTTAATTTAACAATATCATTGTCCACATCTTTCTTCTTTTGCATATCACACAAATCAATGAAGCTATTTAGATGGGTAGCGGCATCTTCACTAGAAAGGTCGGAAAACGGATCTTTCATGACAAGATTCAGCAAGGCAGCATTAATTTTACAAGATTCAACATCGGTAAGAGGAGCAATCGGAGTGCTAATAAAAACATTGTTGTTGGTATTGGTAAAGTCACATAATTTAGTTTTATCTTGAGCCATCGTGACAAGCAAGCAATCCAACACACAAGCAAACGAGGAACGAACGAAAAAGAGGCAAATAGAGAAAGAGAAGGAGGATAGAGAGAGAGGGGGGGCGAATAAAATGACAAGGGTGAGGTGGGGGAGAGGAAAAGGAGAGCAAATGGCAAATAATGTAATTCGGGAGATAAGGTTTTGTGATGGGTACTTGATATGTTGACTTTTGCGTAGACCTCACCGGCAACGGCGCCAAAAATCCTTCTCGCTACCTCTTGAGCACTTGCGTTGGTTTCCCTTGAAGAGGAAAGGGTGGTGCAGCAAAGTAGCGTAAGTATTTCTCTCAGTTTTTGAGAACCAAGGTACAATCCAGTAGGAGGCTACGCGCGAGTCCCTCGCACCTACACAAAACAAATAAATTCTCACAACCAACGCGATAAGGGGTTGTCAATCCCTACACGGTCACTTATGAGAGTGAGATTTGATAGATATGATAAAATAATATTTTTGGTATTTTTGTGATAAAGATGCAAAGTAAATAAAAAGCAAAGTGTTGGAAGATTAATATGATGAAGATAGACCCGGGGGCCATAGGTTTCACTAGTGGCTTCTCTCAAGAGCATAAGTATTTTACGGTGGGTGAACAAATTACTCTTGAACAATTGACAGAATTGAGCATAGTTCTGAGAATATCTAGCTAGGTATGATCATGTATATAGGCATCACGTCCGAGACAAGTAGACCGACTCCTACCTGCATCTACTACTATTACTCCACACATCGACCGCTATCCAGCATGCATCTAGAGTATTAAGTTCATAAGAACAGAGTAACGCCTTAAGCAAGATGACATGATGTAGAGGGATAAACTCATGCAATATGATGAAAACTCCATCTTGTTATCCTCGATGGCAACAATATAATACGTGCCTTGCTGCCCCTATTGTCACTGGGAAAGAACACCGCAAGATTGAACCCAAAGCTAAGCACTTCTCCCATTGCAAGAAAGATCAATCTAGTAGGCCAAACCAAACTGATAATTCGAAGAGACTTGCAAAGATAACTAATCATACATAAAAGAATTCAGAGAAAATTCAAATATTGTTCATAGATAAACTTGATCATAAACCCACAATTCATCGGTTTCAACAAACACACCGCAAAAAGAAGATTACATCGAATAGATCTCCACAAGAGAGGGGGAGAACTTTGTATTGAGATCCAAAAAGAGAGAAGAAACCATCTAGCTAATAACTATGGACCCGAAGGTCTGAGGTGAACTACTCACACTTCATCGGAGAGGCTATGGTGTTGATGTAGAAGCCCTCCATGATCGATGCCCCCTCAGGCGGAGCTCCGGAACAGGCCCCAAGATGGGATCTCGTGGATACAGAAAGTTACGGCGGTGGAATTAGGGTTTTGGCTCCGTATCTGATCGTTTGGGGGTACGTAGGTATATATAGGAGGAATTAGTATGTCGTTGGAGCAACAGGGGGCCCACGAGGGTGGAGGGCGCGTCCCCTACCTCGTGGCCTCCTTGTTGGTTGCTTGACGTAGGGTCCAAGTCTCTTGGATCTTGCTCGTTCCAAAAATCACGTTCCCGAAGGTTTCATTCCATTTGGACTCCGTTTGATATTCCTTTTCTTCGAAACCCTAAAATAGGCAACAAAATAACAATTCTGGGTTGGGCCTCCGGTTAATAGGTTAGTCCCAAAAATAATATAAAAGTGAATAATAAAGCCCAATAATGTCCAAAACAGAAGATAATATAGCATGGAGCAATCAAAAAATATAGATACGTTGGAGACGTATCAATCTCCTTCAATTCATCCTTAGAACCATGATCATCCATGCCGCCCTCCGTTTCATTGTAGTCGAATGCGGCGAACGAGGCTTGATCAATGTCAACCGCGTTCGTGTCCAACAAGTTCACGAACTCGGTTGTTGCATTGTTTGAACCACCGCTATAGCGAACAATAACAAGTCACGAGCTATCGAGGATAATGGCGAAAAATGAAAGGAAATGGCCATGACCGAAGACGCATACCTTCCGGCTATTTCGTCAAACACCTCACTTGCGGGGGAGCGGCACCGTTGAACGGCATCGCCGGAGCACGTCCTTGCGGGGGGATGGAGTGAGACGATGAAGAAGGTGGCTTCTTTGTAGCTGGAATCTTCCTCCGCTTTACGCACGCGACCTTGCCGACCTTCTCCACCGCTGGCCAGGATCGCGTTGCCGCGTTGGCGCCCGGAGCGCGGACCATCGCGGTGGGGGCAGCCGGATTCCGGCCCTGCACGACCACGTTGCCCTGCCGCTTGCGGGCAGGCGCGGCGTTTGCTTGGGCGACGGCGGCGGGGCCAACATGGCCGGCAACGAAATCCGCCCCTGGGGAAGGAGCGTGCGCGACCTCGACGGGGGACAGCATGGGGTCGTCCATGGCGGCGACGCCGGCGAGGGACGGCCGGGGAGGAAGCACCGGAGCGTGCGGAGGCGGGGCAATGGTGACGGAGGGTGGGGGTAGCGGGAAAGGGCGCGCGAAAATGTCCCTCCCTCCAAATCTCGTTGCGGATAGGGGTTCAGCTCGGGTCGGGCTTCCAACCCATGAAGATAGAGGTTGAGGGAGAAGATTTGCCGCGCCCCGCAAAATTTTTTACGGGCTGGGGCGGGATGCGGGATCTGATCGGGCATGTTTTCCCGTCCCGACCCGTAATTTGGCGGTTATTTTGCGGGCCGGGACGGGATGCGGTGTCTGCTAAAGTTGCTCTTAGTCAATTATGTGGAGAAGGCAGCAAGGCTGAGAAGGGCAGCGTCGCGACCAGCCGTGGCATCCCTCGCAATGCCAAGCCAGGACCTCGCCGAATACTAAGACTGACACGGCTGGTCGTGGTGTCACCGACCCAGGTGAGGCCTAGGGTTTGTAGGCACAAGCGAGAGGCCTTTTCGTTTTGAGTGTCGCTCGAATTAGACAACGGCCGAGCTCTGCATGGGAACACCATGGACAACCTCGGCGTCACTAGCTGCATGAGGACATCATGGACAACCTCAGCGTCACTAGTGAGGGGGATGACGCGGCTCTGCTGGAGGACGAAGAAGGCTACGAGTTGTTGGGTGCATATCGTAAGGTGGTTGGGTGCATATCGTAAGGTGCACAAGAGTAACAAGGGAAAAAACGAATATTCAAATCTGAACCCAGGCTCATCTGCTCCCGGTGAAGAGCAAATTCAAAAACAAATACTCCATGCCAAATTTCATCGTGTTTGAACATCTGAGTAGCTCTCGGCAGAAAAAACCTGATCTAGTTGTGCAGTTTGTCGTATGGTAGCCCTCCGCCAACCACCATCTACGCGTATGGCACGCACGATTCCTGGATATCAATGATGGATAGGCGGCTTAAAAACTGATATGTACTCTGTGTGAGCGTACACTTATCCACGAATCAACGATTCAGCTGAGCGTAGGTCAACACGGACTATGCTATTCTAGCACACGTACTCTTATCAATTAATTGCCACTCACAAAGTCGCTATGGTGCCGATGAGACATGAGAGCCAACCTCCATGGATCAGCTCATGCCGGGGATTGTTCAATTCCGTGAAGCCACGGTTGGTGCACCTGCCTTCCCGGCAGTGTCATTTCACTTGTGCCCCTGGGAACCATTGTTCTCCTTAACATTAGCTACATTTAAAAGGAACATTAGCTACCTCCCTGCGAGTCCGGAATGCTGGTAACTGAACATGACCCGATATTTCTGTTCTCTTCAAGTGACCCGAATGATGGAGATGAAAATGACAACATCTTAAACAGGCGAAGCAACATGAATGTCGTCTGCACATGCCCAGAAATGCACCCTATTTGCCTGCAAAAGGAGAGCAAACGGTCACTTTGTGGCCTTATCCAAATAATTACAAGATGTAAAGCATATGATATCGAATGCAAGGCATCACTACAAAACCACAAAACTATATTAGAAACAATAATAATAACAATGTAGCAGCATGAGTAACACATTTTGTGAAGCATGAAGCATGAAGCTTTAACACTCAATCTGAACTCTAGCCAACCAGATGTTGGATCACTACCAAGTTTTCTTTATTTTTTGTATGCAATACACCCACATGACTTCAGAACAATGCTTTCACTGCCTATCTGTGTGTCTTGTATTCGAAATGCATGTCAAGGCACAAAAACATCACCCCAGCATAAAAGAGAGGCACAGAGACATCTAGTCCACTGTGTTCTCGTGTCATTAACAATTCCAGTTCTCTTGTAAAGAAAAAAAAAGGGAGCATGATCTGCAAAGAAAACCTTGGACAGAATATCCAGAAATCACTACAATTAACATGTAGTTTCCCTTGTTCATATCCCTTCAACTTTCAACCACAATCCTCACACTACTATCCTCATTACCCTGATCTTGTAATCTCTCCCTCCCTCCTAAGTATCAATACCATCCTCTCAGGTATAGAAAAGGGTAGTACTCCCTCCGATACAAAATAAGTGTCGTTGTTTTAGGAAAAAATTGAACTAAAAACACAACACTTATTTTGGATCGGAGGGAGTAGCATCTAATGTAAAGTGCCACAAGGGCTAACTGAAATATGAATTTAGGCCCTGATTGGATTGGCCTTTCACAGCGCCATACCCCTGTAAAATATACATACCTGATACCTCCATCGGTCGTTTCTCTTTCCAGTTGAAAATCAAGTGTGGCCGGTATTATACACCTGTAAAATAAATACAGGTGTATAAAAATACACCGATGCCAAGCGGGGCCTTACTAGGTACTCCCTCCGTAAAGAAATATAAGTAGTGATCTAAACGCTCTTATATTTCTTTACAGAGGGAGTACTCCACAAATTATCCAATAATAATACATGGTACGTACATTTGATAGCTGAAGTTTAAGGCTCCTTGTCGAAGAAGATTTGAGCATGGGGTGAAGCTCTTCTATATGTTATCAGTTCGCGCAGTGCATCCTCACTAGACTTTAAGCTTCCGTAACCAAGAGTAATAGACATCATGCGAAGAGCTGTAGCTTTAGATAAAAGAAGCTGTATAAAACACATTTCATTTGACGAACAGAGAACCCGTCAATCGCACAACTTGAAGGTTGGGACACATGTCGTCGGTCCATTGTGCATTCTGAAACTCCCCATTTGCTTCATTTTCCTCATCCGAAAAAACATCAATCTTGAAAAACAAACCAAACGTATAAATCACACGAGTAGCATGCCAACCTCCAAAACAACATATGTAGGATAAACATACAAGGCAGTGTGTTTAGTTTGTACCATTATATCAAGTTCTTCAAGGTTAGGAGCATTCCTCAACATGCAAAAGGTTGACAAAATGGTAGGCATTTCCTCAAAGTGAGTCCAGAGGGTTAAACTCTTTAAGTTGTCAAAGGTGCATGGAAGTGTTTCCAGGATATGATCCTCTGTGAACTGTACAAAAAAAATGTTAAGATACAAAACTTAATGCAAATGCAAATGATAACTATTCCACCATTGATATAATTTATGCATTGCTCGTAATGCTAAAATTGCAAGAACATTTTGAACAAATTGGAAGCACTGAGTATCTCTGTTTAGAACAAAAGAATTCACACCCCTACGGAAAATGAGCAGGCTACAAATGTTAGAAACGCTACAGTGCCTTAATAATCCGAACGTCACTATTTGATTAGAATATTATTCGGATCGCCACTTAACACGAACAACAACACAATAGAGAGTTTATTTTTACTCATCTCGTTGTGCGGAGCAGAGAAAGCATTTAAAACTATTACAAATGCTTGCTGGAAAAGGCATTTCGCACATAACGTTACAGTATGTTCTGAATGTAAGTGCACAGTCCTAGAAACACTGGGAAACAGTCACACATAAGCCAGATTAATCCCAACTCTACAGGCTCCCTAACCCTAAGAAGTGTAAAACACCACCCAGTACCCAGATTTACATATTCAACTTCTGTTGCCTGATGTTATATAAAGTTTATTTTTTACATTTATTTTTGTGTGGACCAAAATAAACATTTGAAACGGTTACAAATGATTCCCAGAAAAGGCATTTCGTACATAACATTAAAGTACTATCTTATGAATAAGTGCACAGTTATTGAATAAATGAATAGGAAGGGGAACATAGTTGCACATAAGCCAGATTCATCCCAACTCCACAGGATCCCTGCCCCCTTCGATGTGTGAAACAACTTACGAGGCACAAACCCAGGACCCAGATTTACAGATTATACCCCCTATTGCCTAGTATCTATCAGCTCGGTTAGTTATCTATTTCGAGTGACAGCAATTACCGACAATCGATATAAGAGGTAGAAAGAAAAGTACAGATAGGTAGCACTTATTTAGAGTGAGCTTCCGAGCTTGAGCAAGCCCAGCAAGAAGTCCTCCGAAATCACTAAAGTTATCACAGTATTCCAAATTGATGGTGGCTTCGTGGAGATTTTGTAGCTCGGCGACTTGCCAGCCATGATTATCATTGGAAACGATAGTTAGGCTCCGGAGATTGGCCCCCCCAATCACCCAACCGGGCAAGGCCTCGCTGCGTGTATCGACATAGGAAAGAGTCAGGGTATCAAGCAAGGGTGACGCGTTGATAATTGCCTCCAGTTGGATCTCCCCATTCGGAGGGAATTTGACGACCATGAGTTTGAGCTGCTTGAGCACGGGGAAGCCAGTGAATTCCACGGGGAGAGGAGGTATCGAGCACAAGTGCAGCTCCAGGCACACGAGACTCGTGCATAAGAAGACAGAAGAATGAATGGCCAAGCCTGGGGCCTGGAGGTCGATGGACCTGACGCCGCGGTTGCACAGGGCGATGAGCCAGTCGTCGACGCGGCGGACGGAGTGCTTGTCGAGGGAATGGATGGAGAAATTCGAGATGTTGCCGGGGTAGCGAAGGAGAACGCTGTCGACGGCCACCGCGGGTATGCCACCCTTGCCGATGAGGCCGAGGGAGAGGCAGGGGAGGTCCACCCAACGGCGGCGCCAGGCGCGAGAGAGCGCGGAGGTGCGGACGGCGTCGCGGAGGCCGAGGCGGGTGAGGATGCTGTCGAGCAGGGGCGGCGGCAGGGAGGTCAGCAGGTCCGCCGCCGGCTCGCTCGACCGCGCGCGGCGGCGCGAGGGCGCCATGTCAGTTTTGGGCTCTAGGGTTACGATTTCCCCTCACACTTCACATGATGGGGGAGAATCTCTACTCCTAATGGAGCAGTTGGTAGTCTCCGCCGGTCAATTTTCGTCCCATCACTTTCGTATGGTTTTTTCATAGGTTATCTCTACTTTTAATGGAGCAGTTGGTAGTCTCCGCTGATCAATTTTCGTCCCATCACTTTCGTATGGTTTTTTCATAGGTTATCCCTACTTTTAATGGAGCAGTTGGTAGTCTCCGCTGATCAATTTTCGTCCCATCACTTTCGTTCGGTTTTTTTCGTAGGTTAACCTTGGTAGATTTTTTTTGGTACCGTCCACCAACTCCTCTCCGTTGGTTTTACGAAAATTAGCCAGGCGTTCACACCCTCGTGCCCTCGATGCAATTGCCCGCATGAGTTGTCGCTGAAAAAAGACGCAGCCGATCCCTTCTCCCACCTTCCTGCCAGGACCTGCCGCCGCCGCCCTGCCCCGCCCCCGCCTCCGATTCCAGCCGACGCCATCCGCCCCTCGCATCGGCCGCCACCAGCGCGGCTCCACCCTGTCTCCCCCATTGATCCCTAGCACCTCCTCGCCGTCCCCCCCTGCGTGCGCCCCTGCGGCTAACCCTAGCCACCAACTCGTGTTGCGGGCACCGAGGATGGGAGAGGGGCGGTCGCATCGTTGATGGGGTGGACCTGCTGGGGCATTGCGGATCCGACCAATCTCTCGATCCTATCCTCCCCCGATCTTTTTCCTAGGTCATGGCTGTGGGATGACGCCGTCGCCACCGCCACCAACGCGGAACCAGGCTTCCCAGCCTCCGTCATCCAACCTCAGAGGCCTCCATCGCCGCCGCCATCGCTGAACCACAGGTCAGCGAGTGGTTGTGGGTCGACACCGCCACTGCCGCTGCCGTCGCGGAACCCCGGGGCAGGGCGTGGTCGCGTTGTGGGCAGCACGAGCGGCCTTGCCTCTCCCCCGTCAGTATGTCCTCAGCAGCAATTCGTGACCTCCTCCTGACAGATCCAAGGCCGTGGCCTTTGGGGTCCAAGTCACTGTGCACCATGAGCCCTCAAGCAGCGCGTGTGTGGCCACTGCATCAAGCAACGACCTCCACCATCATCGTAAGTTTGTTTTTTCTTCACGTGCTTAAGTCTGAAAGCATTCTACTGTATTTAGGGCATGTACGGTTGTATGAGTAAAGCTATTGTATATATACCACCATAGAACTATCGGCCTTTTCATGTTAATACGAAAGGGCTTTGCACTATGTGTGTTCTTGTTGTACATCAACGAGAATAGCAAGTATAGCAGCGAAAACAATGGCAAAAATAAGGAGCGACATTCTTCTTATTTCAAAGAAAGGCATCGAGTTGATTCATGTGAGATTTTGGAACTAAAGCATCATACAATGATAGGTAGCAGTAAGATACTTGACCCATGTGAAGCTGAAGGTGTTTTCTTATATCGAACGTATGATAATCTAATTATATTCACAAGTAATTTTTTTATGACCAGGAAGAATTACTATGAGGATTATGTTTTGAGGTAGTATTTGCTAAGCTTATTCACGTACTTTTGTGCTAAGAAGTTTGCATAATGGCATGTTTTCTTCCAATTGTAGGGAAATCCTCTTGATGAATGAAACAAATGGTGAAGAAAGTTGTAATTTCAATCAAAGGACCAGGTTGCGCTGAGGTAGTGGTGTGGTCCCGATGATGACGGCGAGGTTGACCTAATGATAAGCTTGGGAGTTATTATTCTGTTTAGCGTCTATTGCGGCGCCGGTGAGAATCCATTAGCCTTCCTCCTCTCCTCGCTGCCCCATCTAACTATCATTCTTAGTCCTTTTACAGTTGCTGTCACAAATAAAATTGGTTGGCTCTCTTAGCTGAAAACTGAACCACACTCAATAGATGGATGAATGAATGAAACTGCCCCTTACTATGCTAGTGCTCATTTCTCACGGACGCCAATTTGAGCTTTTCTTTCTCCGCAGCTTGCAACGACCATCCAGGACGTGCACCCTTGAATCCGACGATAAAGCCATATGCGTAAGTTGACTGCATCCATGAATCAAATATCTACAGTGCATGGTACTGCATTATTGTCCCTGGACACCGTATAAGTAATAATTCTCTAGGATTGTTGCCCTGGCCAACAATGGGTGACACTTCTAGGTTAGATGACCTACTCGTGTCTTGAGTTAAGGCCTCATGTGTTTAGTTACTATCATGGTTGAACCAACTAAAAGGCCTCCCAAATGCAAAGAGAATGCACCTCCTCTTGATTAGCTCAAGAAAACCTGCATCGACTTCATGTATTTCTTGATGTATTTATATACTTGTCGAATGGGTAAATGCTCCAACGACCAAGTCCCTGGACAGATCAATTTTAATGATTCACATTGGAGATTAGCTTCTTTGTTCCTAAGTTTTGTTTAGGATTTTTTCCTGAATAATTAAAAGCATTTTTAAGACTTCAATTGACTCGCTGAAAATTGTGGTGAATCCAAGATTTCATTCGGAAGTATTATTCTTGCAAGCTTTGCTAATTCTTACTCTGTATATGGCACCTGAGATTCTTTGTAACTGGCCATGTAGGAAAAATGTGAAGGCTGTCAAGAAGGTATGTCTCCCCTTCAGAAGACATGGTCCTCTTCAAAAAAAAATTGTATTACTATGTAAATGAATTTATCTTAAACGCTTTGTGTGGAGTAAGGTGCCATTGCACTTCAGAATTTTTAATTTATTTAACATTGTCATGCAAGTAAATATGTCATGATCGCAGGTCGTAGGCTATGTGCTATACATATGCCATTCCTTGAAACTGAAAATTGGATCAGCACAATTTGGAATCTTTTCATAAACTACATTATGCATTCAATTGTTTTCAGGAACAATAAATTTACTCAGTCAATGTGAAAATGAACACTGATTTTTTTTGTCCCTCGAAGGAGATGAGGTTTAATATTTGCTTACATGACCAGGAACATTAGGAGATGTTTAAATGAGTAATTAAATAAGAAGAGTTTATCCGGAAAGATGATACCTATCTTACCTGTACAAAAATGATGGCTATATCCACAGTATTGCTCTTATTCCCTTCTTTTGATGTAGACATCAGCTCATTTTCTTATCAAGATTAGAAGCTTATCAATCAATGAAAATTCTGAATTGTTCCTGAAGCACATGCTTGTTTGGCCAATCAGGAAATTAAGAACTTTGCTTCCTCCCCGTACAAACCCTAGCCCTCTGATCTAATCCGAATGGCCCCTTCTCCGTCGCTGCCACCGGCAAGCAGTGCGTACTGCATGCACCAGTTGTAGCTCACCGGCAGCCAAACGTGCATATAAATCACCTAGCCTCCAGAGGTTAACCTTATTTGTTCATGCTTGTAAGTCAGGCCATCAGTGTTCGTGCATATAAATCAGGATCCCAGATTTTCCAGTGACTGCTCTCTCATGTATTGCTATTTCCATATGGCAGAGTAATTAGCATTTCTATCTCCCTCCTTAACTGAGTTTGTGAGTGATTCAGCTCCATGAAGAACATAAGAACTCATTGGTATATATCGGCCCCCAGTCTACTTATTGTAGATGTCTGATCCTCTGCATTTCCTTCGTTGGCTTTGAATTCTTAATGCAGATGTTTTGCTTCTTCTTCAGTCATACATACCTCAAGTTTGATATTGCTTACTTATTTAACAAATATCTAAGCATGTCCATATCTTCAGACGCAAGCTATATACTCTAATTGCGGAGATTTTCTTTCTTTCTTAATCTCTTGAATAAGTTGGACCAGTTGTATATCTCTTTTTACACCACGATTTGTTTTCCATGTTGGAGTAGATATTGGCCCACTGATAATACTAATATTGGTCCATTGAAGGTACTAATTTCAGAAAGATCATATGGGTGCATACCAGTATCAACTATTAAGGGAGCAAAGTAATTACTTGTCATTCCTTATTGTTGTGAAAGTTCATATTTGTTTGCTATATAGATGCTCTTCATAGACTAACTGTGGTTTAAAAATTCAAAATCCTTTGTATCTCTTTGTTATTATTTGGTTCAGTACCTGCTATGTTCCTATGGCTGGCTGCCCTTAAGTAGTTAAAAATAACGATGGCTCTTCTACATTATTGATTGTCTGATGTCTTTGCAGGTGAGAAATAGATGATGGGAGAACGGGGGAAGATATAAATGCCTTGATTGAATAAATAAATGGAGCATTCATGGAGCTTCACTAACGGATAGCATCACACTGTCGCCTGAAATTGCAGTAGTGTATACACCCAGGGTATGTATATGGAACTAGCTACGTGAGTCATGTACTCATGTTTGAAATATATTATTTCCTGATGAAGGTGCCATAGCTTTGGCTAGACGTAAGAACATGCTTGGAGGTGATTGGTAATTTAAAATTAATCTTTGTTGCAACATAGCTTCTGGCCAGGAATTATTGGGACATTTTTACCAAGTAATTGATTTTTTTTCTTTGAGCTGCAGTTTGTTAACCAACTAGATGCACCATTTTTAACAAACCCCTTACTGACCATTTTCTTTGCATTCTCGTGCGGATTTTTACACGCCCGTTTTCTGTAGCAGGCGCTTACATGCCCATGTCAGAGTTAATGGAGGATGAAGTGTGACCGTACTAACTCCTTGTGTGTACAACGACGTGTGCCAGTACTGTCTCCCTGACCGTCTCCTTTGGCTCTCCCTGTGCGGCAGCGGCTCAATCTCCGCGGTGCCGTCAGGGAGGAGGGGCTGGGGCGGCCGTGTCTGGTGCGCTCTCGCTACTCATCGACCTTGCTGTTACTACCTCATCGTTGAAGCCATGGGTGCCCTCTAATTTTCCCTTTGGAGTGTTCAATGCAAACTGCAAAAGTAGAGCTGGTTGGCTGGCTAATCAGCTTAGCTGTTGATTTGATCAGGGGATAGCATATGAAGTGAGTAAATGGAAAGAATGTGAGCGTCCAAGCAGGAACTGCAAATGCTCTATTTTAGTCAAAGCATGGGAATGTGCCCAAGGGAAAGGTCAGCTCTTGCAATATCATTTTCATGATACAGTGATCAAGTTTCTAAACAATCCTTGCAGACATGCCTTCCAATAGTATTTTATTCCATGGTCCATATTTGTATGTCATTTCCATGATACAATGATTTACTTTTTAGTTGTATATGCCTCCAAATTTGCTTCACATGTAACCATTGTAGAGGATAGTATAATGTGATATTCTGATGCCCTCACTAGCAGTATGTGATTTCTTGACATTTTCCTAGCAATTTCACTTTAGTTTTATTCTTTACTTTTAGGTATTTGTGTGATCGATCAGAACTACATACATAACAATGCAAGGACACAATATAATTGGGCATTTTCAAGGCTAGCACATGGAGCGGCAAAAGGGAGGAGGAGCTACCACGGAGGCTAGGTAACTCGAGGATGTTCTAGAATTAGTGTAGAATAAGCCTGACTCTACAAGAAAATACATCGGATAATTAGGAAACAAGGCACTGACAAAAAACAAGAAAATACAGAGACCAAATACTTGAGGGGCTGCAACTCTGCAAGACTGAAATTAACGAAAAGCTAAGCCTTTTATTGTTTAGATAAACAAACAGCTAAGTCAGTTGAGGAGTGATCTCCGCAGCTCCCAGGTCACTAGAGGAGTCAAAGATTGTCCGCTGAAAGACGGACAAGTGATCATGTTTTATCATTGTTTGAAAGGAGTAGTGGACGCGGATGTATGTATATTTTCGTTCAAAGTAATGGAAGTGCAAATTTGTATATACTTTACTGGCATTATTTAGTGGATTTTATCATATTTAATAAATTGGATTTTATACTGTGTTCTAATGGTGCTTCAGATATATTGTTACAAAAGAAATAAGAAAGTACCAGGAAAAATTTAGCAAACAATATGCATGTCTAGCATAGTAACCGAGGTGTAGCATATCTGCATGTGTTGTATATGTGGTGCAGTTTGGTCATGTAGAGAGAAAGGAAGACATGACGAAAAGTACCATCTTTCTTGCAAGATGCAAATGGACGAGGAGAATGCAAGCACGTTTGCTATTCGTTAGTTGCTTGAAATCAATTGTAGCGCAAGTCAATTTCTAGAGATAAATAGATGAGGGGTAGAGTACCGAGCTTGAGATGGGAAGGCCACGGTTGGCCCCGACACATCCTGATGAGGGATCATCAAGAACGAGCTGGAGCAGGCGATGAAGTGGCTGACCACAACGTCACAAGTGGAGACGAGGTGGAGGCCTGATTGTTTCGGGTGTCGGGTGGGTTGTTGGCGTCGGAGAAGTGTGTGTGTGTGTGTGTGTGTGTGTGTGTGTGTGTGTG